>NC_056735.1:1909811792-1910069292 GCF_019279795.1 Protopterus annectens
TGGAATGCATAAATAGTCTAAGATGATGCTCACCTAGTGGTAAGTCCCATGACTATAGTGTGCATGGTCCAGGGTTCATTACCTGCGATGCTTTAAAAATGTTTTTTTACTCCAGAATAAGGCTCATTAAAGCAGTTGTAAGCATGTTTAAAAGTGTGTCTGTGTGACATTAATGCAGCGGTTAAACACAGTTAAACAAACTTTGTAACGTATAGCCTGTGTGCGCAAACACGGCCACATCCGCTACCTACTCAGGATATATACATTTCAGTGAAGTAATATCTCAATATGTACTTACATAACATTACATTCTCTGTTGACTTTATTCTCCAGTGCACATGGGTTTATATGGGTGTTTTGAATGTTTATTATACAGACGAATACTACCTATATATGCAAACTGTGTTTAAAGTATAATTTTTAACATGATAACATCCCTGATTTTATTGGGATTTGAACCTTGAATGCACAGATGCTATGCAGATGCTGTAACCATTACACTATTCACATTAACGTTGCTTCTGCCTATTTCCTATTTATATGATTTCTATGTGTAAGCTAGGCTAAGCAAACGGCGGAGGCCCCCAAACCCACTGAGCTTCACTTACTCTTGAAATAAAAATATATAACAAATGAAATGAGAGACAATAAATTGCATTCCTAACTACATTAGGCATAGACCCTCACTGACACACTTCAAGGAAAACCTTGTTGTGTGAATGGGTAACAGAATATACACCCCTGGGATCATGCGTCCCAGAACCATACAGCCAGGGGGTGGGGGAGCCCATCCAGTTTGATAGCTGCAAGACCTGTTGGGGAAATTGAATGGTGTTGAATTGTCACATTAACATGCCCTCTTTAAATCACTAAGTGGCCCTATCATCCTCCACCACCCCAGTCTTCAACAGCTTCTGGCAACTCTGCCTGGAATTGCTTCATTGGCTATGCTTGACAGAGGCTCAGTTACTTCATCAATGGTGCGGAGAAAGCCAGCACACTTTAGCTATCCTTCTAATTACCCTTGGGCAGATAGCCTACTACCTATCTGTGAACCTCTAAAGTGCAGACCATCACAGCCATGATATGTGAATAAACAGACTTTCAGATCACAATATACAGTGAGAAATCACCATGTAGTCAGGAAACAGTTAAGTACAGCAAGAATATACAGAACACTGATACTTAATCACTCTGAAAGCCTATCTTAGAAGCTAGAAGACTTGTATAAGTTTAAGGATTTCTATTGCTTACCAGAAGGTTACCTACAGGAGAGATGAGAAACAAGCACAGATGGGAAACATGCATGCAACAATACCATACTGGCTTATGTGTCAGCCTTAGGCTTTGGAATACTGGCCAAGGCTATTGGCACCCCCATGGTGCCTTTTTTAGGAGAGTCTCAAAGGTGATCACCAGCTCTGTAAACAGCACAATAGCAGAATCAATGAGGGTTATGCTACTCAACACCAGAGGTTGTGATCACAACATGCATGCACTCACAGCACTACTCAGTATGGACAACGTCAACATCTGTGCAGTAACTGAGACCTGTTTTAAGGCTCCTGAGAGCACACCAGCACTACCAGACTAAAACCAATACCACATATTTTGGCCACAGAACATGGACTGACACAGACATTGAGGGGGTGTATCCATATTCATCAGGGATACCTACACCTCCAGGTTAGTGGGGCAGCATGATACCTCTGAGATCATCCATGTGCAGCTAACGTCAGCCACAACTGCAATGTAAACTGTGGCCTGCTACAGATCACCCTCCATGACCCAGGACCACCACTCCACCTATCTGGAGACAGTGGAGAACATGACAGTCCTACCGCACACCCTGGCATTGGTCGATGTCAACTACCCTACCATTAACTGGGAAACTTACTCAAGTACTCACTTCCAGGCCCAGCGCTTCATGGAATTTATCACCTCATATGCCCTGTATCAGATGGTAAACTCCATAATGAGGGGTGGAAACATACTAGAAGTGGTAATCACTAACATGGGTGACAGGTGCACCACAGCAGAGGTAAACTGGTCACTGGTTAGATCTGACCATGAACTATTCACTGTTTCCACACCCAACCATCTCTCCCCACCCACGGAAACCACAGTGTATACCTTTCCTACAGCTAAATTCACACTGCTAGAGACAAGGGTGGGGGGTTTCACAGCTTCCACGCTAAGGGGAAACACTGCTCAAGATACATACAGATTTACAAATGCAATCTATAAGCACCTAAAAGGATGTATGGATCGTGCCATCACTGGTAAACCAAGACTCACTCCTCCTAGACAAGGACACCAGTCTGGTGGACCCTTGCAATAAACAGGCTATACAACAGAAGTAGGACAGTGTTCCAGATAAACAGCAAATCCCATGAAGGGCAGACATCCGTGACCAGTATTAGTAAGATATGTAGGTTGCTCATAAAATCATCCAAGGCTAACATAACAGGAAAATAGGCAAGGATTCAAAAGATAACCACAAAGCCTTCTTTGGCTATGTCAAGGATATAAGTGGTGACAAAGATTTGTACTGTGCCAGTGAAATATAGAACAAAATATGCTGACCCTACTGATATTGCCAACATCCCTACAGATGCATTCAGTGCATGCTTTACCCCCTAAAGAGCCCACAGTGATACCCAAAAGGTACAGTATCCCAGACACCAGAGAGACACAAGTGGAAATGGCCCTCTCTAACAGCAGAACACAACATCAGTGAAGGCAGATGGTGTCCCAGACTGCATCTTGCAAACACTACAAGACAACCTGACCCCCTACCTAATTAAGCTTTTTAACCTCAGCCTCTCCACAGGCTACATGCCCATACAATGGCATGTGGCAACGGTTATTCCACTCCACCATGGTGGAATCACAACTGACCATGGTAACTACCACTCCATAAGCCTGACTAGCCAGTTTTCTGCAATGGTATGGAGTGCATCCTCATGGCACTCATTACCAAAGACATTGGTAACCTCCAAACATGTGACCCAACCCAGGTCAGCTTGGTTGAGTGCAGTTCATGCCTACTGAACCTGTTTGATGTCTAACATACAGTTACCAAGACATTAGACGAGGGGAGAGGTGGTTCACACATACTACCTGGACCTCGCCAAGGCTTTTGACACCATGCCCCACTCAGGTATTATTGATAAACACACCAGCCTGAACATACACCCATACATCACAGGTTGGGTTGCCATCGGGCTTACACACAGAACTCACATGGTACGACTAGCGGTCTCCAGGTCCAAATCTTACCCAGTCACGACTGGTGTCCCACAGGACTCAGTCCTGGGAGCCCTACTGTTTGGCATATACTTCTCAGAGGTACAGGCAAACACAGGTGTACTATGGCAGACCATGTTTGGCAATGACTGTGAATTGGGAGCCATAATTGACAGTCCAGCTGACACAGACATTCCTCAAGGAACCTCACAGAGACCGACACAGGGTGTCAAAGTCATGGCCTCCAGCTAAGTGCCACTAACTGCATGGTCATTCCATTGTGGAATATTAAGCACCCGCATATTAACACATAAGTGGCAGCAACTTTAATACAGATGAGGTAATAGGGTATCTGGGGACTAAGGTAGATAGCAATCTCTCCTTTGACAATCATATCTCCAAAGTAGTTAGGACATCCTTCTATGTAGGCCATCTGATTACTAAAGGGTTCCCATCTAGACATACTGGGGTTAAAGTGCCGCTTTACTCATCATTCATCAGTCCCATCATAGGGTATAATAACCCATTTGGGATGTACCTCAGAAGACACTTCCAACACCTGGAAGGTCCACGAATGTACCTCGCCAAAAGGATTACTGGCATCAAACATATGTCCTATACAGCCAGACTGAATAAACTCCTGCTTTACTCAGTGGCATCTCGTTTACTCAGAGATGATCTCTGCTGGCCAACACAGCCATGTTGAACTCAGGCTTAATGGAAATGCTCCACCTATGGGAATCCATATCACAGTGAGCCACACACTGTAGTGAGCTGAACCTTGCCACAACAATAACTGGAAGATGCTGGAGGGACGGATTTCTGTCACAGAAACTGCCCATACTTTGGAATAACATCCCTAATTACATTATACAGATCCCCTCTCTAGCACTCTTCAAGAGAAACCTTGAAGAGTGGATGGGGAACAGTAGATACACCCTAGGGATCCTGCCATTGGATCTGCTCCACAGAGGGGTGGTTAATGAATCAATGGTGTGGCAAAAGCTGACACATTTTGGCTAGGCTTATGAATGGCCTCTGGCAGTTGGCCAAGTACCTACCTATGAACCTATACATACATTATCAGCACATGCTGATAGCTTAATTTACTGTACAGGTGTTGTCTTACCTTGTGCCAATGGCAGTTGTGTGTGCAATAGTTGAGGGATGCCTATGTTGGATGCACACAGTAGACTGTCTATACTTGACAATTTGCAGGTAGTCTTGCAGAGAAAGGTGTCTGTCCCTAGGTGCCTACACTGTCAGTGTGTGTGCTATACTTTCCTTCCTTGGCAAGGCATGGGCATACTGGGCATGCCTCAATCTGCCTACTGGGGCTGGCTGAGGGTGTTCATGGTCTGAGTACCTCTGTGCCTGTGGAGCCCTTGGCAATGGTGGTGGGCTGTGAGAGCCTTCACCATTCTGTCCCTACTGTAGCTGTTTCTGTAGGATCATATTGTGTAGCATGGCACATACTATGAAGATGTGGGCACACATGCCTGGAGAGTACTGCAAGGCTCCACCAGATATGTCCAAGCAAATGAACAGTGATTTCAGCATCCCAAAACACACGCTCTATGATGATTCTGGTTTGTGCGTGTGCCTCATTATGGTATTCCTGCATGGGTGTGTGTGCATTTCTGATGGGAGTCATCATCCACGGTCCCAGTGCATAGCCAGCATCCCCCACCAGGTGATCATTTGGGATGTCCCCCCGGCAAATACCTGATACAGCTGTGGAGGCAAGCCAGATGTGGGAGTTGTGATAGCTTCCAGAGCTGCCAGCACACACATCCATGATAATGCCCTGGGCATTGCGCATGACCTGGCAGTTGATGGAGGGGTATCCCTTGTGGTTTATGTAACACCTACCCTGCTCACTGGGTGGTGACCTGATGTGTATGTGCGTGCAGTCTATTGCACCCAGTACCTCCAGGTATTCTGCCACATGGTGGAAGAGACGCATATTGCTAGCCAACTCCACCTGCATTCGGGGGAAGTATATGTACTCATTGGCATGTGTTAACATGTCATCCAAGAGCTGGTGTAGTACCCTGGATGCTGATGCCTGTGAGATCCCCATGATATCCCCAGTTGGTCTTTGAAAGGTACCTGTAGCTAGTATTATCAGGCTTACACATACCTTTGTATCCACTGGGATGGGTTCCCCTCTGTTTGTTCTGGCTCTGAGGTGTGATCGGCACAGCTCCACAAATTGCTGTAGGGTGTCCATGTCAACCCTGTAGTGCTCTACTATCTCCAGATCATCTAGCCACTGGTAGGTTACCCTGGGTCTGAACACTCTCCTCCTCTTCTGGTGCCTGAGGTGGTCATGTGCATCATCCTCCACACCACCTTCAGTCTCCAACACATGCTGGTGGATCAAAGCTATAGCAGCCCCTAACATGTACATACTAAAAGTTCCCCATCTGTATACATCACTGGTGCAGAGTGTATGGGAATACACAAGTGTGTGTGAGGTGCTTTCACACTTTATATTATTGTGCTATGGATGCTGTTGATGTCATTGGGTGTGTATGAGCTATTCCGTCTGCAGAGTATCTTAATTATGGGTTTTACAATGAGTACTGCAAGTGTGGGGCCTTTACTGTGGAGTTATGCTTGCCTACCTTGATTAATCTGTTGCCCTTTAATTCACTTTTAAACCTGGATCCCCTCCCATTCTCAGGCATGCATCCACCTGCCGTCTTTCTTGTTTTGTACTTTCCCTACCTAGTCATGGCAAAATGTGTCTTGCAGCTGTTATACTGCAAATCAGCTTTGTTCTGCTTTGACACTTTACTGTTTTCTTTGCAGTACAGCCCCTCCCCTTTCCTGTTCTGCAGGTAGCTGCTTGCAGCCTTGTTAGCTGTTGTCAATGGCCCACTGTAGGCTCCTAGGTGTTAATTAGTCATTTGTACTCCAATTTCCCTGCTGCAGCATTTCCTTATTTCTTTCCTATATCCTTCCTGTTTCAGCTCCAGTGCACGCTGCGCAAACCCGTTTACCGGGTTTAAGTGCATTTTCATCTCCGTTCACATGCATACTCAGTTACCTTGCCTACTCTCATCTAAGCAAAGCTATGGCCAGTTCAACACACCCATATCCTGCAGCTTTGCTTAGCTACAGGCAAACCAGTTTAGCACTGCTCCAATGTGCTTACAGCAAAGGTATCACAGCCCTCTCTTGATGTCATCTTTATCTCAAGGGCACATCTCGGTGTTATAACGCTACGTTGTGAGGTGCATCCTTACACCAGCGGGGAATCTGTGATTCACTATTACTCCTCTCATTTGCATGGCATTGCCTACTAATACCTAACCGTGCGTAACACTGTCACAGCCCCTTGACAACACTTTCGCCTAGTGTGGTGTAGTATGCCTGCCATTGACTATTATGGGGAAATCATGGTATGCGTTACATTGCGGTTTTATTCTATATTTTTCTATTTTACTTGTGATTCCCTTTGCGCGCCGCTGCCCTGCGCTTCCATGTCGTGATAGTGCGACTATAAATATTAAATGTTAATTTTATATTTTGTACATTTTTTATGCCAATGGCTATATATTTAGCCATTGGCATATATTAACAATATAACACATGCATTTGGTCTGCTGTCATGGCTCTGATTTTATATTTGCAAAAATGTAAACCGTTTTCTACGGTTTACATTTCTGCATGCTTACACTACACCTGCACCACTTCCTGGATTGCTACATACCTTCATTTGCATGCTTCACTACTGCACATGGGGTAATTAGCATACAGGACCCGGGAGCTGTGCGGGCATAGCGTACACAGGTAGTGCACATGGGAACAGCTTGTAACTGGATTGTTCTGCGGTCATATTCAGTGTTGGAACGCCGATGCTACACCTGCACCTGGTGCAAGCTTCATGAATCCCGGGAATGTATTTTCTCATTGGTATTCAAGCATTTGGGCACCCACTTTACTAACAGCTTCTGCATACCCAGCTGCTCATGGATTATAAACCCAAACATTCTCTGGACATCTGTAGTGTCTCAACAACTGTTTTAGCCAATATTCTTCAATCTGCCTAAATCAGGTCATGGATATGGTCGCAGAGGTTTGCAATACATGAAAATGTTCTTTACCTGTAAGAGGATTTCTTAACCAGTCACAATCAATATCAAGCAGAAGTACTGTAGGAACGTTCTGCATATCAATAAAGACTAAGAAATGAATATGGACATCTTTACTTTGCTGATAAAATCTTTTGAACCCATGACGAGTGAAGTAATGCTGTGACTATAATGGATTATGAGACGGTCTCTGAACATAACCATGGTATTAAGTGTACAAGACATGGATATGAATCTTGATATTCATGTGGAGAAAACATAATTCACAATTGCAATCACAGACCTGATTATAATTCTTTGTATTGCATAGAACTTCAACTACTCCATGTACTACTCTTTACAGGGAAAAAAATGACTATGTGCTTTGACAGCTTGCAAAGCTGTAAAGCACTTATAGCTATCACTGTCAAAAAGACAGTGTGACACTTTGTCTTATGTTAGGGTAAGAAAGACAGGGAAGTTTACTAATACAAACAGCAGACAGAAAGAAATCCATTTTTAATTCTGCCACTGATTTGCTGGCCATTACTGGCAGGTCTTACTGCCTAGTGTGATGCCCAATCTTCACAACAACAGAGGTGCTTAGCAATTGTTAAGATCGGGTCGCATGCTACAGAAGCTCTTAACAGGTTTATGTTTTTCATGATATCTAAGTGTAATCATGGCACTCCATGCACTACGATACTTTAGGGCTTGTGCTCTATGAATATGGTTAGGGATCTATTTAAAGTATATTGGTCATGTTTGCAAGTACCTTTGATTTACAATTTCATTTTCTGTTGTACTTCTCATGATGAAGTTGTAAGTGATTTTGCATATTATAGTATTCTATTTGGTACAGATTCAATAAACCCTACTCGGGCTGCTAAAACCATGTGTGTATTGTGGCATGTCACGCACATGATAGCACACCATTTTGTATTCAGTAAGTATCTCTACATGCCGTGTAAAGCCGTGCAAACATGGTAAACATTGCAACATGCTAATTACAGCATAAACAGTGAATTGTATGCTAATCAACCAATCCAAGACAGAGGAGGTATTCAACAAGCTATAAAGCAATTGTGTAGATTCAGTGCTGGTTTTTCCTAAGAATTCCAAAACTTGTTATAATACAGTCACAGAAACTAGGCTACATTGAAAGAATGTTAGGGGAAGCTGTTGCTCTTTTTCATGTGTATGTTCAGTAGGCCCATGTCTATGCTGTTACGGATAATACTAGACCACAGCCAAGGAGAAGGATTTTTAGACCCTGTTTAACTTTTCATAATCTGCATAAGGTAGAAATTATAGAGCACTACAGAGTAGATAGAGACAGTTTACAGGAACTTTGCAACCTCTGTCATCCTCAAGGGAGAGTAACGGTAAACCGAGGGGAACTAATCCTAGTGGAGACTAAGGTATGTGTAGCAGTGGCACTTTGAAATGTAGCTACAGGAACCTTCCAGAGACCAAAAGGTAACATGATGGGAGTGTCACAGGCATCAGCATCCAGGATCCAGCATCAGTTCCTGAATGTGATGCTGCAGCATGCCAGTGATTACATACATTTTCCATTTATAGCTGAGGACAGAGACAGAGGAGTTCTATCCTGTAGCACACTATCCTGACGTCCTGGGTGCCATAGACTGTACACATGTAGAAATCAAAGCACTATCTGGGGAACGGGGAAGGGTTTACATAAATAGAAAGGGCTGCCACTCTATTAAATGTTAGGTTATGTGTAATGCTAAGGGAATTGTCTAGAATGTGTGTGCAGGCAACTCAGGCAGGTACCATGACTCACACTTCAGGTACAACTGTCAACTGTATGAGATATTTACCAGGGGAGATATCCCACGGGGTCATTTACTGGAAGACGCAGGTTATGCACTAGAACCATGGCTGATGACACCCATCAGAAATGCACACACACCAACTGAAGAATTCTATAGTGATGCCCATGAGCAAACAAAAATATTATAGAGCATATGTTTGGGCTGCTGAAGTCACAGTTCAAGTACCTAGATACATTTGTAGGAGCCCGGCAGTACAATCCCCATACATGTGCTGAAATATACACCATCTGTGACATGCTACACAACATTATTTAAGAAAACAGCTTCAGCAGGAACTGCAAAGAAAAGGGCCACAAATTCCACCACCACTGGCAAGGTCACCACAGCCACATGCAGGTGAGGAATCAGGGAAGTAATCATCAGCCTCTGTGCAAGAAAGGCAAACAAAGAAGTGCACAACATGGCCTCATACTGGCCAAGAGGCAAAGGATAGCACACACAAACTACCTAAGGGGCTAAAACCTTCATCTTACCACATACATACAGTAACATGGATGCCAGACCATAATCACAACATTTACCTACCCATGTAATGGCTGTGTACTGCTAGCATCAAACAGAGTCAGCCCTGAACTAAAACTTTTACAACTGCTGGATTTCCAAGGTAATATTGAACCGGAAAAGAAAAATGAAAGCCTAAGAATTCAAACAAATGGCATATCCTTGCATACTGTTACTTGGTAATGTGAGTAAGTATAAAGTGGGTGATTTTTACAGTAATTACATTAAGGTATGACAGAACTGACTTATATGAATACATGTGTCCTCTATCAACTAATAGGCCTTACTTCTAAAATGTGCAGATTTTCACTGAATATTCATATTTTGGCCTCACATATTTGTAACAGCAAATCATTAAAGATTGAAGTTAGAAAATAATGATATGCATTTCAGATTCAGACATCATATCCCTCAGAACAAACATGAAAATACTTATGTAAAATCCGTTATTTTATCAGCTAAGTCTGTAAGACCACAATGTTTAAAAACTCTCCCCATGCCTTTCCATCCATCCATCCTCAACTCTTTTTTCCCATTTTGCACATGGGGTCAGGGTGTCATTTTCAACAGTTCATGGTTCAGTACTAGGCTAACTGTGCTTGTGGGCCATTTTAAGCTTAGCCAATTACCCCAAATGAGAATCAAACCCTGCACCTTGTGTTGGTAAGGTAAACACCTTAACCATTATGCCAACTCCATCCAGGGACAATCATCTCAAGCCGAGGTTTATGCCGTTGGGTGGCTAGCTAGCCCTGCCATGGTAGTTGATCCATACCACTCACTCGCACACATACTCGGACCTATTGCAAGTTTAGTGTCCAATCCACCTACTGCGTATCTTTGGAATGTGGGAGGAAACCAGGGCACCCAGAGGAGGCCTTTGCAACACTTTTATTTATGGCTTGGTCCAGCTTTATTGATCTTACAATTTGGGAGGGATGTACACATTAAAATAAACCCGTAAGAAAGCAGTACAATTTGAAAAACAGCATCACCAACACAGATATACTAAGCACAAAGTTAGCTATGTACCCTGAGCATCAGACAAAAGACTTATATATCGCTGAATCCAAAAGATAGAAAACAAGGATATGGCACAGTTGTCATCATTTGCACATGATGTTGTGTGTGTATGGGGGTGGGGTTGGAGGTCTAGGCTTATATAAAAGGTAGAGAGTGCATGTGGGTAAGTAAAAGAAACAGGCAGACATTTGGATAAACCATCAAATGGCCACTGAGACAGAATGAGCTTTAAGTCTCATGACTGACCCATCTCACTGTTATTTGTATGTATCTGTATGGGCACTCCAGGTGAAATTGATGTGTGAGTGTTTGCAAGAACAGAAGCAAACACTATGCTAGCTCTGGATCCTGGTATATCAGACAGGTGTTAGCCATGCATGGTAGAGATGACAATTCATCATCATCATCATCATCCACAACCCCGAGAACTGGCTCTGGCAGGATTTGCACTGGCACTTCCATGACCATAATCAGATGCATTGCTGCTACCTGAATGTGACTGATGTCTGCTGGATGAGCTCTCTTCATGAGCATGCCCAGGACCATGACCCCATAGCCTGCCACATCTGGGTATGGATACCACAACCATTGAAGTAGCAGTGAATGTAGTGCCACTATGGTTGTGTGATTGGGCATGGCCACATCAGCTAACATCAGATGATGTGGCTGATCTATGCCTATATGGATGCCATCCCCCTCCCAGCAGACATTCTATTACAGACATCACTCATTGCAATGTGTAATTCATAGACACACCCCTGCACGATAAGGCTGATGCACAGGCCCAAAAACATCAAGAACTTCAAAAAAGCAAAGCCAGCACCATCAGAGCATATAAATATACTTTAATTGTGGCCACACCATGATACAAATCATACTGGTTTCGGCAACCAAGCCTTCATCAGTGATAAAATACAAGGCACAAGTTCCAGTACTTATACCATGATTAATCATCATCAATTAAACAATTGTTCATATTTAAAGCAACAACCATCCTTTTCTCCAGAACCATATCTATTACATGTGGTCATTTAACCCTGGGGAAAGCAACCTCCCAAGTTTGATGATCCAACCCTTCAACTTTCTGTTCAGTATAACATGCCATCCTAATTTATTCATCCTATCCCCCCAAACTTTATCAATAACCATGAAATTAAATTTTGCATTATTATGTTTCAATGTATGTTTGTATAAAGCATTTGACATACGCTTTGTGCGAATATCACTAAGGTGCTCAGATATACGTACCTGTATGGACCTCGAGGTCTGCCCAACATAAAAGGCACTGCATGAGCATGTCACCAGGTAAACCAGCCAATCTGACCCACAGTTCACAAAAAATCCTATATCATAAACTTTACTAGTGTTCTTACTGGAAAATTGTTTATATATTTACAGAATGAATAATGTCCACATGGGTATGAGCCAAGAACTTTCTCACCAGTCAAAGTACCCTGATGTACATTATTTCGATTTCTATAACCACATTTATAATGGTTAAAATGAGATCCTAAGGTATGCCCTCTTCTATAGGAGAATTGACATCTAGGCATGAGTAAAACAGATAATTAATCGCTAGCTAACAGAATATTCCAATTTCTATTTATAACCTCCATAGTAGCATTAATATTTTGACCAAACATCATAAGAAATCTAATAACATCCCCATCATCCTGCTTCTTATGATGATAAATAAGCATATCCAATCTATTTTTACCCAGTACCCATCTTTTGGCTGACCTGATATTATAGGGATGATATTACCTAACCAAAAATCTTTCAGTAATCTCCTCAAAGTGCCGGTAGACATCTGGAGAAGAACAAATTATCTTCTCTCAAAAATTGAGACTCGGGTATATTTTCAATAATGTGGCAGGGATGCAGACTCGTAGCAAATAAATTATTATACTGTGGATATTTGCAATATATTCGGGATGCCAAAGTGTTGTCACTTTTCCTTGTGACTGTCACATCCAAGAAATTAATCTGCATTCAGAGTAAATTCTATCCCCATTTATTTTCGTTCAGATATTGAACGAATTCAGACAGTCTGCCCCACCCCACCACACTAACCAACAGTCATCCAAAAATCTTCTCCAGATATCTAGCTCAGCCAAATATATATTATGCAAACTATCATAAATCAGCAGATCCTCTAAGTAGCCCATGAAAAAATCAGCATATATGGGGGCAAAAGATGCCCACATAGCTGTTCCCTGGACCTGCCAATATCATTCCCATGAAAAAAGATAACATTTTTGTGTCAATACCTGCTCCACCATACACAATAATAGTGTGTTAAAACCCAGAGGATAGATATTCGCTTTTTCCAACCAATATTTAACAGCTTCTATTCCAGCCCAGTGTGGAATACTTGTATACAATACTGTTATGTCCAATGTGCATAGTAACCAAGGTGTCTCCAACTGAGAGTTCTCAATGATGATCAAAAACTATGTAGTGTACTTAATACTAGCTCTAACTAATCTTAACAAAGACTGTAAATGCTCAGTTAGAAATGCTGATAAAGGCTCTGTCAGAGAGCCAATCACAGACACTATCGGCCTACCAGGTGGTTTATTCAGATTTTTATGAATCTTGGGAAATAGATGGAGGATCTGCTGATGTGGGTCATCCACCGTCAAATGTTGTTTAACTTGTGGGGAGATAACTCCTTCTTCAAGGACCAAATCCAAAAAAGTATCTATCTCCTTCTTGAAATGAAAGGCGGAGTCCAGTGGCATTGGCATATAATGTCTCACATTACTCAACTGTCTACAAACCTCCAAGATATACTCCTCAGTATCCATCACTACTACCGCCCTACCTTTATCTGCTGGGATGATGACAGTATTTTTATTCTCTTTCAAATTCCTAAATGCCCGCTGTTCATCCACCATCAAATTTTGGTCCAATATTCTGGCTTCACAATTCCTAAAATGCAAATATTTAATAACTGATTCTTGAAAAATAGCCACATACTTATCCACTGGGGGCATAAACTTCGTTTTGCGAAACCAAAATTCAGTAGATCTCTGAACACTACCCTGAGGACCAAAAAAATAACCTAAAATTCAGTGTCTGACAAAAAGCCAACACATCGTCAACCACACTATCTTCATTCACACAGAAAACAGGTATGTACTTCAACCCTTTAATAAGTAGTCATTCCTCAGTTTCTGTAAGATTTACAGAGGAGATATTGTGAACATTGTATACCGTATTTACCAGTGTCCCAATGTCTGCAACAACATTTGTACATTGTTTAGGTTTCCTATGTTTCTTACCTCCCCAGTGTCGTCTAAACCCAAAGGGTGATCCCTACCCCTTGATTTCTTGGTACTCAGTGACCCCTGAGTGAGTATTTGCTCAACATCCCTGGCTGATGAGTCCTCCCCTGAAGTACTACTGTGATCCATACCTGATTTTTTGAGAATCGACTGAGGTCTCTTCCTTTTTACTCTAATCACATTACTCCCACCCTCAGAAAACTTCACACTCTTCCTGAGGTCAAAGGGTTTCCCTCTTTCATAATCCTTGACATCACGGTTAAACTTTTGAAGTTTTTTATTTTTTAAAGATTTCTCTATACCCAATAAATCTTTGGACAATTTGGTTAAACATTCCTGATATTGGGCTTGTCCCTCAAATGGTTTCAGATCTTCACACACCTGGTGAACATCTATACAGTTTTTATCTACCATCCATTCATAATATGAGGACAGTATGTTAACAAATGTCATTGAAGTATCCTGTTGTGCTTGTGCCCGTTCCAAAGTCAATGTGTCATTAGCCATACTAACATACGACACTGTAAAAACCCTAAGACCCCTAGACACAATATTTTTGGCCTGATAGGCCTTAAACAATTTCAGATGCCACACATTAGTTTGTAAAGTCACCATTCCCTTGGTTAGTTTATTAAATAGTTCACCACATTGGTTATCCATATGAAGGGTATCCACCCCACTCTGATGCCCCCCCAGCTCTATCCAAACCAAACGTATGTAAATCATGTTTATCTGTGGAGATGCCTTGCAGTAGAGTGATTAAATCCATCCTAAATAACTAGGGGCGAAAAGATCCCCTTGCCTATTCTGATGTCAAATTCCAAATACTTCATGTACAGCCTCCAGATCTCCACAAATACCAAACCAAGAACTTGTTGACTAAATTCAGGCTGTCTATATCACAAATGAATTCCAGCTCATCCAAGTGGGCTGAGTTCATCTGTATATTAATTGACAATGACTAACAGTCATTAATACCTACTAAGATGTAATACCCTTAATATGCAACCACTAATAAGGAGCAAATAATGTGATTTGTACCTAAAATTATGGAAAAATGTATGCATATCTTTCATTAACCACATACATTTCTTAAATGTTCACCATACTTCCATCTCATGTATCTAAAACCCAAACCATATTGGTAAAGTGTCAGAAGACAAATAACCTAACTGGCATACTGATATTAATTATAATGCCTACCAGACCCCAAATCAAATTAAATATTTGTGCATACACAAATTCAAAACATCCAATGCAATCTTATATACAAATCCAAATATCTCTCTGGTTATTATACACCCCTCAGGGACCCATACCAATCATATTAAAAATAACAGATGTATGCAGTATTTACCTAAAACCGGTAGGTATATCTGACTTTTATTAATACCCCAATCATATCATATACAAATCACAAAAAAATATTATGCATATATCAACAGTTGCTAAACTCACTTATATACAAGCATGGCCCCTAAGGAACAACAATTCCAATAAATAATTGGTATTAGTCCATCTAATCAGACTTCAACGAATCTCCTCTTCCACTATCAGGATTACTTCTAACACTTGCCAAATATGATTGCATTCGATTCCCAAATATAGTTCATCACAGTTGCTAACAGGCTCAGCAATTCCATACATATCAGCAAACTAGCTCAATTGTCCCATTACAAACAAGACCGATAGCTGCTAATGTTAAATAGTCATCATTTTACTCAGCAGTCCAGCCTCAATAGCATAAGATGAATGCTCTTCCGTGGGCCCCAATAAATACCCGTATGCTTAATTGAAAGAACAAGCACACATAGCAGAAAAAATCCTTTCAAACTGCATCATAGAAATTGAACGCCATTCCAAAGGCTTTGTACGCTGGTCAAAAACAGGTCAAAAGCACCCCCAAACAATCATTAAGCTCCATGATGCCATCAACAGTTGTATCCCCAAATGAAGAAACACTATAGATGTTAAAGTAGGGCCATAAACCATAAGCCCAACAATCCTACCTCAATGATGTACAATAAATGTTCTTCTGTGGGCCACAACAGATACCCATATGCTTAATAAACAATTATTTCCACACTGACCCATAAAAAATGTATGAACACAGTTCAAAAAGTTCTTGCAAGTTGATCAAAATCAGGTCAAAAACAGCCCCAAACAATCATTAGATTCTACAATGCTGACAGCAGGTTAGTCCCCAAATCAAATTCACACCAGCCTGAAAACACACCGAACGGATGGATATTAATATCCCTTAATGCTCATCTCTTCAAAAAGTTACAAGCACCATAATCCGACCTCTTCAAAGTACAATATATATGTTACAAATGGTCCACACGATGATAATTATATACCAAAAAAATAGAACAAAGTCACCTTCATCTGCATACTAGATTGCAACAAATAGTAGATGTATATGATCTAACTCTAACATCTACACCAAGATATTACAGCTGTCAGCTGGAATTCCACTCATGATCACTTCAGTCCTGTTCTCTCCTTCCAAAAAATTAAACCATTCATCATTGACTTCCTGGCATCCAGGCCATATCCTTCTAATCCTCCATGGAAAAAATACAGTCCAAATGCTACGATACTCAGCTGACCCTTCTCAGGCAGTAAAACCTGCCGTGATACATGGAGTTCCAAAAGCTCTTTGCCCATTTGATATTCGCCAAACAATACCTTTATACCATCCAAGGACCACAGATGTCATAAAAGAGATGGCAAAAATGCAGAGTCTTTACTCGATGTGGTCCAAATGACAAAGTATGAATACATATACCTTCATGGTGTTTCAGCCACCGATATTAGCAGATGATCACTCAAGGCCCACAGCAGGAAGAAAGACTAAAAGATCCAAAGACACACCCCTACATGATAAGGCTGATGCACAGGCCCAAAAATGCCAAGAGCTTCAAAAAAGCAAAGCCAGCACCATTAGAGAGCTCTAAAAATACTTTTATTATGGCCATGTTGTGATAAAAATCAGACCAGTTTTGGCAACCAAGCCTTCATCAGTGATAAAATACAAGGCACAAGTCCCAATACTTATATCATGATTAATCATCATCAATTAAACAATTGTTAATATTTAAAGCAACAACCATTCTTTTCTCCAGAACTATATTTATTACATGTGGTCATTTAACCCACTGTTTTGTCCATTTGATGTGAATAAAGATCTTAACTTGGATTATCTTCGCTCTACTTTAATTTTTTGGCTACCAGGTCACTGCACTTGGACTAGTTGGGTTTGCCACTCTGCCTGGATTTAGATATATATATATATATGGGTCTACTTCATAAGATCAACAGACCATTTGATTGATATTCATTTGGTTGACAGACTATTTGGTCGACAATCAGTATTCAAGGCACTTAACAGGGATTCACCCCCCTCCCCAATGTTGTGCGACTCTGGAGTTGATATATATATAGTTAGGGGGGTAAAACATGAAAATACAACAAAAACAACACATTTTAAACAAAAATAGGTGGGGTGCTTCCCCCCCACACCCCCCCCCAATGTGGGGGGCTGTGCCCCCCATACCCCCCTAACTATATATATCAACTCCAGGATTGGGGTGGAGGCAAATCATTAAGTGCCTTGAATACTGGTTGTCGACTAAATGGTCTGTCAACCAAATGAATGTCGATCAAATGGTCTGTCGATCTTATGAAGTAGACCCATATATACACATATATATATATATATATATATATATATATATATATATATATATATATATATATATATACACACATATATATATATATATTTTTTTTTTCCTAGTGACGTGAGAAAATCCAGTATATAACTGAAAAATGCAATCATACCTTATCAAGATCAGTAGTCTTCTGTGAAGATAAATCCAAAGTAATAGCAATCTTCTGTGTTACCCACATACATAAGTCTCCTCACCTTCCAGTGCTCCAGATACATGGTTACCTTTTTATAGTGTAGATTTGCACTTGTGAGCATGGTGAAGATGCAAATGAGGTGTGAAATCATTAGAACTGCTGAATCTCAAATTCTTGGCTCCATATAGAAGATGTAAAAATAATGCAGGCACTCCCTCAGTGTTTGTTGCAAATGGATTGCAACAACGAATCATTACTGGAAGGGAGAAGCAAAACATAATAGCAATTCACACTTCCTTACCTTCAATGTTTTGTCAGCCAGGTTAGACTTACAAAGTGTACAAGTAATTCTATCAAGGTTTTAAATGTAAGTAAGTAACATACATTTCACAGTTTCTGTTCAGTAATATCCAGCCTCTCCTGCATTTGTTGAAAACTGTATATTATTGCCATTTAGTATTCTTAGAAATTATAAGGACAATGATACAAAAAAATGCCTTATATAATGCATGTTTCAGATTACTGTTCATATCAGAGAAGAATGAGCACCATAAAAAGAAAGGACAGAGCTGCTTTCTGTAAACAATAGTCATGAATGGTTGTGTGATCATGCATTGTATGCATCAAAATGAATACATAGGAAAAAAAACTCAGAAGTGTGCAATTGCCATGTCTTGCCAATAATGTGGATGCTTTTGGACTTGCTTATATGCACAATGATTTCCATTCCTGCTGCAAAGCTGTTTCTGTGGGAAAGAGGACTAAAACACCCTTACTGTGCTTTGTAGGTTCATTGGTGTAAGAGTTCAACTTCAGATGTGCAAAAATCTTTCATGTGCACTAACATTTATTTTATACTGCTGTTTATTTTATAGATTTTTTTTCTTGCTTATCATAGTTCAAACCTGGATTAGTGTCCCAAACATGAAGCAAACAGAACACATGCAGACAGGATGCAGACATTCTCAATTTCAAAAAAAGATACATTGGTGCAACTTTTGCTTTCCATTGCCAAAACACACTAAGCTGAGATTGCACAGTGGTTAGCAACATTTCCCAACACCTGCAGGTCTCAAACACCTGCAGAGAGGAAGCAGGCAGTAGACAATTATATCAAGTATGTCGGGTACAGTGCAAACATGCTAAGCACCTTTGTGCAGTGGTTAACACAGTGAAGGTAATAATGAATATGAAAATATCCAACTCTTTTTAACAATTCCTGCGGTAACAGGTGTAGGTTTAGGGCTCTAATACACATGGAGCTGTGTTCTAATACAGCAAATTCCAAATATGTTTACTGCTGTCCCATTTTACTTTATATTAAAATTCACATGAAAAAATTATTACAAACTCCAATTTTATTAATGGTTGTACACTCAGTTTTATTAACCTCATATGAATTAGTTGTGTGAGTGAGGGTAAACTGACTAATATGTTTCAGTAATCATAATTGTTTTCTCTGTCCTTGGATGGCCTTTAGACTTTAATAATAGTCATACACACAGGGGTGCATAAACCAGGACCTTGTCAGGTCATGCACATACATGGTTAACCCCTCAGTCTGTCAGGTCTATTTATATGTAAATAATGAGCATTTCTGAGAAGTACTTCTTCTGTAGAAATGAAAAATCACCATCATGGAAGAAAATGCTTTGTCGCTCATGCATAGTTTTGAATTCCACATTGTAAAAATTAATTTTATCAGTGTGTAAAGCCACACAAAAATGTGTCAGGTCATACAATTTATGCCCTCAGTATGCATCTGTAAAGTTAAATCACCTATCAGTTACAGCAGTAAGCAAACCTCAAACTATTGCTAAGTATCAAATTATCCTTCCAGTTTCAAAAACTGCATTCATCTCTGTTTGGCATTGTTGCTCTCCACTTAACATTGTGCAAATGCTATTAGCATCATTGTTTGGGTTTATGTACTACCAGTAAACACAATAACAGGCATTGGTGGGAACTCATTCTTAACTATAGCAATGGTGAATGGCTCTTCAGTGGTATGGTTACCTCTGCACAATGCCAATTAAACATGCTGCCCTCAGGTAACATGCAGTGATTGTAGTATAAACAATTATTTCATTGCATTATCGATACATATTTAAAAGCATTAGATACACCTGGATTCAAACCCTATATAATCTGGCCTCCAAAAGAAATTTGCATCTGCTGCCACAGAGTCAGCTAAGCAGCGGATACATTTCTTACACTCAGTACTCAGAACTCTCATAATTTTAGCAACGAGGCTCATGTTTTCTCACCACTTAACTAGGCCCAAACAGGGAAAACAGTAGAAATATATATCTCTCATGCATAAACAATTTGAGATCTCACTGCAGTCAACTGGTGTGTGTGAATGGAGGGTGACCGTCTTGTCAGAAGAGCATAACTGTGTATCCTGCAGTCATCACTTCAATCTCACAGAGTACCAATATTTTGACAGTTATACATGCCTACACATCTATTTCATTCAGGCCTCCCAACATCTTCTCTCAAACATCCAGTGATGATGTAATCCACTATAAATTGCCCTGCAGACTTGTAAAAGTCAGACTTGTGCAATGGTGCTTGCATTAAGTACTAAGTTCTCTAGTCAGTGCATTTAGGTTGGTATTCTAATCATGCTATAGTCATCCGGTCTATATATATATATATATATATATATATATATATATGTGTGTGTCACTGTGTGTCTAATCAAAAGAACATAACTATGTATTCTGCAGCCATAAGTTGTACATGCCTACACATCCATTTCATTCAGTCCTGCCACCATCTTCTTTCAGACATCCAGTACTGATGTCATCCACTATAAATTATCCTGCAACATTGCAAAAGTAAGACTTGTGCTGTGGCATTTGTGTCATGTACTAAGTTCCCTATTCATTGTACTTAGGTAAAGGTTCTGATTTCACTACAGTCAACTGGGGAGGGGTTGTTTTTCTTTAGTCAGACAAGCATAACTGAGTCATTCAGACATCAGTACAATCCTACAGCATACTGATATTTTGAAAGTTGTACATGCCTACACATCTGTTTAATACAGGCCTTGCAACATCAACTCTCAGACATCCAATGGTGATGTCATCCACTATAAATTGTCCTGCAGCATTGTACAACTCAAACCTGTTCTGTGGCACTTGCATTAAGTATTGTGCTGTGTGAATAGATAGGTAGGGGATCTATTCTCATTGCAGTAAATTGGCATGTTTTTATGTGTTCGCTTACATGACATTTGAGAGAATGTTTTACACCAGCATGTCAAACAGTGCTATGTCCATTATCTTCTCACCAGACACTGCTGATGTCATCAGCTATAAAGTATTGTTCGATAATGTAAAAGCCAACCTTGTGCTGTGGCTCTTGCATTAAATACTGTGTCCTCTAGTTAGTATACTTAGGTAGGAATTCTGTTCTCACTGTGATCAGTTGATATGCGTGTGTGTGTGTGTGTGTGTGTGTGTGTGTGTGTGTGTGTGTGTGTGTGTGTGTGTGTGTGTCTGTGTGTTTGGTTGACATTTGAGAGAACATTTTACACCAGTTGTCAGACAGTGCTATAACCATCTTCTTCTCACCAGTCACTGCTTATGTCATCAGCTATAAAGTGTTGTTGGACACTATAAAAGCCAGGCGTATGCTGTGGCACTTCCATTAAATATTGTGTTCTCTAGTCAGTGTACTTAGATAGGTAGGGCTCCTGTTCTCACTGTGGTCAGTTTGCATGTCTGTGTGTGCATGTGTTCATCTGGTTGACATTTGAGAGAGCATTCTGTACCAGCATGTGGGACATTGCTATTAGCATATTCTTCTTACCGGACACTGCTGATGTCATCAGCTATAAAATCCTGTCAGATACTGTAAATTCCAGACTTGTGCTATGGCACTTGTGTAAAGTAGTGCACTGTGTTAAAAAGTAGGTAGGGGTTCTATTCTCTTTACAGTCAACAATGTGTGTCAACAATCACTATAGGGACTATTTTAAAATGATATGCGAGTTCACAGCTATTTCAAACTCTACTCCAAACATCTCATTGTATACATACAGTGATGATGTCATCCTGTATAACATGCACTCTGACAGTAATCAAGCCAAACCTGCGCTGTGGCAGTAACTTTAACTACTGTAGTTGTAAAATAATTTACCTACAGATATTGGGGTTATAATCTGATAGCAGATGACGTCAGTGTCTGTACATGCACCTATGACTTTTGAGACAATTTTACACAGGGATGTGACTCCACATCCCATTTCCTACACTCCTCCCAACATGTTCTCCTCAGCATACAATGATGCTATCATACTCCATAAAGTACAACGTGACAGTGTTATGGCCAGGGATTTGTGGTGATGCTACTGTGACATTGCATGGCATTCATATTCTACTCCTACACAGGTGTAATGTTTAAATCAAGCTCAGTCCACTGGTGTGTGTGTGTGTGTGTGTGTGTGTGTGTGTGTGTGTGTGTGTGTGTGTGTGTGTGTGTGTGTGTGTGTGTGTGTGTGTGTGTGTGTGTGTGTGTGTGTGTGTTCAATTAATTGACATTTGAGAGAGAATTTTATACCAATTGTCAGACAGTGCTATAATCATCTTCTTCTCACTAGACACAGCCAAAACTAAGACACTTTTAATATAACAGACACAGTAAGCCTACAACCAGCAATTCCCAACTTAGAAGGATGTAAGCTACCTCTCCTGCCACAAGAATGTAGACCACAAACCTTCTTAATGTAAAAGAACTGGCCTGAAGCCCAAATGCTTAAACCAAAGCCAAGAGGCTTAGATTGACAGTTACAGTTTAATCATGCTACTAACAAGCAGTAATAAATGCAGCAGAACAAATGCAGTTGAACATTTTTAAGAACAAGCAGCAGAAGCAAAATAAAGTAATAAAGTAGGAAGAAACACAAATACAGTAAAAGCAGCTGAATAAAGTGCATTTTTTAAGTTACATGGGAAGGAAGGAAACAAAAGATAATTCAAGGTTAAGAAACTAAGAGTAGCTGGGCCTTCCCAAATGATTTCTCTGTACTCGGTAGAGTGAGCTGAAGAGATGGAAATGGGAGCAGTGTCCAAAATTAGATATATAGTAGGGGAGGGCAACTCTAAAAGCCACCAACACACATTTAACAATACAACAACAATTAAAAGGGTGGGCAGGAAAAATAAAATACAGCCAGAGAGCAGCAGTATTCAGCAGATTACAGCAAGCAGGCCAAATACTTCAGCTAAATGGAGATATTTCTAACTAAAAGAGGAATGCAGTTTCTCAGCTGCTCCCACTAATTATCTGACGTTATTCACTGTTTGCAAAGGAAATCTTTGCTAACTTTTCTAAATAACCCTAGCCAAGACCTCTTAAAACTCCAACAGAACATAAAACATAAAACAAAACAAAATGTAATAGAAGAATAAGATACAAAACAGAAGTGGCCAAACCTTAAATGAAAAACGTCAATTCAAAATAAAATGCAGTCAAAATCAGTATTCAGTCAGAGTACAGCAAGTAGGCAAAGCAAACGATCTTAGTTATGGTTTAAACGCTTAGGCCAGTTATTTTACATTAAGAAGATTTATGGTCTACAGTGTTGTAGGAGGAGAAGATAGCTTATTTCCTTCAGAGCTGGAAATTGTTGGTTGAAGGCTTATTGTGCCTGCTTATTTGTACTGTTTTTTCTGAAATTGTTGCACTTAGCTGTAGCATAGACTACATCCATACCTGCTGAACATAGCTCTGTATAGCTTGAGCACTAAACCAGGCCATCGTTTGTTGAAGAGTTTTCCCCTGCACCCTAGTGGCAGGAGTGTGCACTCATCTTGCACTGTGTTTGCTGTAGCATAGACTAGATTTGGATCTGCTGAATCTAGTTCTGTTTGTATAACTTGAGCACTAAACCAGGCCATCTTTTGTTGGAGAGGGTTCTCCTGCACCTTCTTTGTAGGAGTGTGCAGTTAGAACTTATCTGATTGAAAGTTGCTGGAACTGGGCTCAGTTTTGAGCTTTTTTATTGGTTAATTTGTTTGTATCAGTTTGCTCTTATTTGCAACATAAGCAAATCCAAGCCATCTGCTGATCTCTGCAAAACTTAAGTAGAATTTCTCACTGTATATTGCACTTTTGAAATGAATTTTTACCATATCACTGCTTATTTGAACTGTTTTTTCCCTGAAATTGTTGCACTTTGTTTGCTGTAGCATAGACTATATTTGGATCTGCTGAATCTAGTTCTGTTTGTATAACTTGAGCACTAAACCAGGCCATCGTTTGTTGGAGAGGGTTCCCCTGAACCTTCTTTGTTGAAGTGTGGAGTTAGAACTCATCTGATTGAAGGTTGCTGGAACTGGGCTCAGTTTTGAGCTTT
Organism: Protopterus annectens; assembly: GCF_019279795.1. Lineage (NCBI taxonomy): Eukaryota > Metazoa > Chordata > Ceratodontiformes > Protopteridae > Protopterus > Protopterus annectens. The sequence continues at coordinate 1,909,836,034 of NC_056735.1, forward strand.
TTTATTGGTTAATTTGTTTATATCGGTTTGCTCTCATTTGCAACATAAGCAAATCCAAGCCATCTGCTGATCTCTGCAAAACTTAAGTAGAATTTCTCACTGTATATTGCACTTTTGAAATGAATTTTTACCATATCACTGCTTATTTGAACTGTATTTTTTTCCCTGAAATTGTTGCACTTTGTTTGTTGTAGCATAGACTATATTTGGATCTGCTGAATCTAGTTCTGTTTGTATAACTTGACCACTAAACCAGCCCATCTTTTGTTGGAGAGGGTTCCCCTGCACCTTCTTTGTTGGAGTGTGGAGTTAGAACTCATCCAATTGAAGGTTGCTAGAACTGGGCTCAGTTTTGAGCTTTTTTATTGGTTAATTTGTTTATATCAGTTTGCACTCATTTGCTAGATAAGCACTGCATTTGTTTATTGCACACTGCCGCACAGTGCTGGGCACAGTTGGTGGTTATAGATGCAAACATTTTTGCCTGCAAATTTTCCCTTAGTACTGTCCTGGTGCTGAATCAGTGAGTTCTCATGATTGTCCTTCACTTACAGGTGATAAATAAATTCAGCAAAACTCTTGAAGTAAAAACACAGATCCTACTCACTAGTCCTTCATATTTTTTGTCCACTTCTCATGTCCTCTACTTTACCTGGGCCTTCTTGACCTTTCCTTGTTTTCTGACCTAGCATTATGGACAGACAATTTCCCGCAGTTTCTCCAGCCAGCCTGGTTGACATGGGCATCCTGAAGCAATGTAGCAATTGCTTCATGTACACTGACAACCCACTTCTTCTAGTCCACACAAATTCATTATATGAAAGATGCATCTACATCAAGAATGTAGAATCCAGGCTCTCTCACTCACTAGTCAGATTATTTAATAATAAGCAGGTTGTCAGAAAGCACACATCACCTCCTGTACCTACCAACCCAACAACACGTAAACCTACATATGCAGAGGTCCTTACAAGAAGCTCACCTAAACATCAGAGGCCTTCCAAACACACACAAGCAAACTTCACATAATACATCCTCTGCAGTACATAGTACACAGAATATATCACACACCAGTGTCTCACCAGTCAAGCCCCTAAGGCATAACAGAAAAACAAGCATATTAGTCATAGGTGATTCCATTGTGAGACACACAGATGTTCCTCTCACAAGGCTGGATAAGGAAAAGGTCATGGTCATCTGTCTTTCAGGTGCCAGGATCCACCACATCACACACGCACTGAAGTCTCTCAACAACACACTCTGTTATTACTCAATCATAGTCCATTGTTGGTTTGAATGACTTGAGATGTACCTCACTGGACTATATGAAGAGATACATGACTGATTTCTCTGATTATGTGTCTCTGACAGGTATGTCTCTAGCCTTAAGCAGCATTTTACCTTCATCTAGGATGATACCTCAGTACAAACAAAAAAATGATTGACTTCAAAAATTGGCTTAGTTTCTGGTGTCATTCAAAGGGGATCCAATATCTGTCAGCCTGGGATGACATGGTTGACAGACCTTGATGCTTTGCCAGAGATGGTTTTCATTTGTCATCTCTGGGATTTTGGTTATAGCTAAGGCTCTTGCTATCCCTATAGTGCCTTTTTAGGCAATGTCACAAGAACAAAATTTCCAATATAAAAATACCCTCTAAAAACAACCTCAAGGTTATGCTGCTAAATGCTAGGAGTCTAAACCAGTAACTGCATTCACTGGTAGCAGTCCTTATCCTGGAAGATGCTGATATTTGTGCAGCCACTAAGACCTGGTTTAAGGCTGCAATGAGCACCCCAGCTACACCAGGTTACATTTCCTTTCACACATTCACGCCACAAACTGAAGGTGTGAGAACTAAAGGAGGTTGTGTAACAATATTCATTGCTACTGAATATTTAAATTTCAGTACAGATAAATACACCTCTACATTGGTTAAACAGCTCAATTCCCTTGAATTACTTCAGATGCAATTGACTGTAGGTAAGACCCCTCTTCAGGTCATTGCCACCTATATGACCCCCTCCATGAATCAGGGCATCCACAATGACTACTTGGATTCACTTGAGTCAATCAAGATACAATCAAACACCCTGGTTTTGGGTGACTGTAGTTACCCATCCATAGACTGGGCAAATTATACGTGTTCTAACTCACTTGCTCATAGGTTCCTGGACTTTATTAACTCAAATGCCCTGGATCAGCTAGTTGACACATCCACAAGGGGCTCAAACATCCTGGACCTGGTGCTGTCCAACATGAGGGACCACTGTACCACCCCCCAGTGTGTGTCCACCCTGGTGAGATCTCACCACAAAGAAATAACTATAACACAAGACCCCCCTCCCTTAACAACAACTAGACTAAAAAAACTTCTCCAAGGCCAACTACAACCTCTTATGTGATGACATAAATAGCTTCATAGCCGCTTTCCCCACTGATGGAACAGACACCTATGCTGAATTATATGCCAATGCTTAATACAAGCACCTGCACAATTGTACTGACTGTACTCTACCTGATAGAACCAAAGCAAGATCTTCAAGGAAAAGCAAACCTACCTGGTGGACACCTGCCATTAATAGGCTATACAATAGGAGAAAGCAATTGCTGTCTAAGAGTAGGAAGGTTCATAGGTTCATAGGTTCATACTAGGCTATCTGCCCTAGGGCATTTATAAGCCTAGCCAGAGTGTGTTTGGCTTTCACCACCCATTTTAAATTAATTTTGCTATGCCCTTTTTCGAGGTTAGTATACTGTGCCTCTGTCTAACAGTGACACAGAAGTGATACACAGGGTAAACCTATGATCTCCCATCCACTCATCAAGATTCCTCTTGAAGAGAGTCAATGAGGGACTCTGCCTAACCTGGACTGGGATTTTATTCCAGAGTGAACGGAGCCTCTGGGTTATGAATCTGTCCCTCCAGCATGTCCTACTTATTTCAGTGCTGAGGTCTTAGTCTCTCGAGCGTGTAGCTCGATGGGATTTGGATTTTCTGAGGTACAGCATGTCCATTAATTCCGGGTTGGACATGGCTTTATACGTCAGGCACAGATCGCCTCTGAGCAGGCGGTATGCCACTAAGTAGAGTTGGAGTTTCTTCTTTAACCGGGCAGCATATGGCATCTGTTTGAGCCCTGTGATCCTCTTGGTGAGGTACTTTTGGGGTCTTTCCAGTTGCTGCAGGTGTCTGGTAAGGTACACCGCAAAAGGGGCATTGTACTCAATTATGGGCCTGATGAGGGATGAGTAAAGAGGCACGATGACTTCCCCTGATCTAGATGTGAATCCCTTCATGATTAGGTGGGCTATATAAAATGTTTTTCTAACAACTTTGGCCATGTGGTTGTCAAATGAGAGATTGCTATCAACTTGGGTCCCCAGGTCCCTAATTACTTCTTCTGTACTTAATGGATTAAAACCTATGGGGTAATTTGTGGGCACTTTGTTTTTGCTAAAGGGGATGACGATACACTTTTTGGAATTTAGCTTGAGGCCATGGCTCTGGCACCAGTTGTCTGTTTCTATGAGGCCCTTTTGTAGGAAGCTTGTGTTGGCTGGAGAGTCAATTATGGCACCCAGTTTGCAGTCATCTGCGAACTTGGTCAGCCACAGTCCTTCCGTGTTGGCCTGTACCTCCGAGAAATATATACCGAACAAGAGAGGTCCCAGGACTGAGCCTTGTGGGACGCCACTTGTAACTGGTTTGGAGTCTGACATGGCTCCAACAATTCTAACCATGTGGGTTCTGTCCTTGAGCCAGTTTGCAACCCATCTAGTGACATAGGGGTTTATATTTAAGTTGGTGAGCTTATCTATAATTCCCGAGTGGGGTATTGTATCAAAGGCTTTTGCGAGGTCCAGGTAGGCTGTGTGACCATTTTCCCCTTGTCAATGGCCTTGGTGACTGTTTCAAAGAAATCAACCAGGTTTAAGAGGCAGGATCTGCCCTTAACAAAGCCGAACTGGGTAGGTTCCAGTGTCTGTAGGTCCCCAATATCTTTATTTATGAGGTCCATGATGATCCTTTCCATAGCTTTGCAGACCAAGCTAGTCAGGCTTATGGGGCGATAGTTTCCAGGATCCGTTGAGGCACCACCTTTGTGGAGAGGGACCACTGTTGCTGTACGCCACTCTTTGGGTACATATCCTGTAGTAAGGCTGAGATTGAACAGTAGTTTTATGTTTGGGTTTAGCTCTTCTTGGAGTTCATGTAGGATGCAGCCCGGGACACCATCTGGTCCCATTGATGCTGTGTTTTTTGCTTTGGAGAGGGCGGCTCTTACCTGAGCATCTGAGATGTCAGGGGAGCAGCACTCTGCTGGGATAGATATTTGCCCTTTTGGTGGTGGGGGGGAGAAGTTTGCGCTGAACCTTTCAGCTAGGATGTTGGCAATGTCTGTGGGTTTGGTGTATTTTTTGTCATTTTAGACTAATTCTGAGCATATCTGGGAATTCCCACCCAGGTTCCTAACATAACTAAAGAAAGTCTTGTGATTATCCTTAGTGTCCTGTGCAACTTTTCTCTCAAAGCTGGCCTTAGACGATTTTATGAGTGCCCGTAGTTTTTTGCTAATACTGATCAGAGATGCCTTCCCTTTTTGGGATTTTGCTCTATCATGTAGTAGCTTCCTCCTTCTATTGTATAGTTTGTTTATGGTTGGGGTCCACCAGACAGGACGTCTGCCTTTGCAGGATTGGGTCTTGGTTTTATTTGAGATTGCATGATCTATGCATTCCTGAAGGTGTTCATAGAATGCGTTTATAAAGGATTCTGCAGTCTGGGCCTTATTTTCCACAGGCCCAGGGGCTTTGAAGGATTCCACCTCGGTTTTGAGGAGTGTGAAATTTGCTTTAGAGAAGTTTTTCACTGTGGTTTTCTGGGCAGGGGGTGGGGTTAGGATGTGAATATCCAGTGAGATTAGTTTATGGTCTGATCTTACCAGTGAGGGATACACTTCTGGTCTGGAGCATAGTGTCCCCATGTTGGTGATGATCAGGTCCAGTATGTTTTCCCCTCTTGTGGGAGTGGTAACAAGTTGTTCTATAGCATTTGAGTTTATAAATTCTAGGAACCTTTGGGCGAGGGTGTTGGAGCTAGAGTAATGCTCCCAGTCTATGTTTGGGTAGTTGAATTCACCCAATATAATGGTATTTGGAGAGACCTTCATATTTTCCAGTGTTCTCAGGAAGGCCGAGTGGGGTTCCTGAGTTTGGGAGGGCGGTCTGTAGCAGGCTATAAACTGGAAGGCAGTTTTACCCACTGTTAGTTGCACATGGATAGTCTCTGATGCTTCATGCTGTGCCACCAACCTGGAGGTGTGGGTATCTTTGACGAATATTGATACTCCCCCTCCTTTTGTGGTTCAGTCCAAGTTTTGGGGCTGAAAAGCATGGTATGAGGTATAACCTGGTAGTGCTGGGGTGCTCTCAGGAGCCTTGAACCAGGCTTCTGTTACTGCACAGATATCGATGTTCTCCATGCTAAGGAGAGTTTCAAGCGCGTGCATCTTGAGGTTTAGACTTCTGGCATTGAGTAGCATTACTCTTAGTTTCTTATCCCTTGTGATACCTATGGAGGTGGGTTTGTCTTTTGAGCCTTGCCTAAAAAAGGCACTATGGGGGTAGCTAGAGCCTTTGCCAATATCCAAAAGCCCAGGGGTGACAGGTGCAAGCCGTCCCTAGCGAAGCATCGTGGCTTGTCGAGCATGTCATCCCAGGCTGACAGGCATTGGATCCCCTTTGAATGACACCAGTACTTAAGCCAATTGTTGAAATTGATCATCTTGTCTTCATATTGCGGCATCATTCTTGGTGAGGGTAAGATGCTACTCAAGGTCAGGGTCATACCGGCCTGGGCTACATGCTCAGAGAGCTCCTCTATGTCTCTTTTCATGTAGTCCAGGGAGGTACATCTCAGGTCATTCACACCAGTATGGACAATGACTGAGTCATATTTGTACTTGCCTTGGAGTGACCTGAGTGCTTGTGTTATGTGGCAGATCCTAGCACCTGACAGGCAGCTCACTGTGACCTTCTCCTTGTTCAGCCTGGTGAGTGGGACGTCAGTGTGCCTGACGATATAGTCACCCATTACAAGAGTATCAGGTGTGTTGTTTAGCCTTAAGGGCTGTGACTGTTCGGCACACTGGCTTTGTGAGCTATGCATTGCACTTGTTTTGTTTTGGGGTAGCGGTTGCTTGGGTGTCTGTTTTGGAGGTCTCTGCTGCTTAGGCAGATTTTTATTTAGAGCCTCTGAGTATGTTTTTGTGTGTTTATGTGTTTGGTTTGCTGTCGTGGTAGGTCTGTGTGAGACTGGAATTGTAGTGAGTGTGGTTTCCTTCTTCTCCTGACTGGTTACACCAGTACTGAGTTGAGAGAGCTTAGCCTCCAGTTTGGCTATAGGTTGCATCTCTCACATGTGTTGGAATTTGTTGGGAGGAGGAGAGGGTTGTCTGTGTACATGAGGCAGTTGTAACATTGCCTCAAGATTCCCAGATTCACCAGCTGGACCAGAGAGGAGATTGACAACTGACCTTTGGACATGCTAGAATAGTATTGGGAATTCCTTTATAATTGAAAAAAAGGCCAATGGGGAACAAGGTACTCAAGGGGAGTTTGTGAGGGTGTAGTGCTTTTAATTTTTTAGTGCTGACTTATATAATTGCTTTAGTGAGCAAGTGCCAGGTAACGTAAATGCAATGTGTTACAGGCAACTTAAATGGAAAAATGACAAACAGTAACTTTCTTTCAAGTGAAACAAGGAAATAAGTACAATAAGCAATGCAGATATCACTAGGGATCCACAGAAGTGCTGAAAAGCCGTGTTTTAGGTGGAAATAGTGCTTCAGGGAAATGACAAGCAAACAAACAACAAGCATACAAACAAAGCTAGATTCAGCAGGCCTGGATCTAGTCTATGCTATAGCAAACAATGTGTACCATTTTCAGTAAGAAACAGTTCAAATATGCAGGCACTATAAGCCAGGGTGGCACTCTATTTTAAATACTAAAGAGAAAAAATGGATTGTGAAACTGGGTGGATTATTCCCACCTGGTTTGAATGATCATTTTTGACATAACCAATGAGATTGTAGATGGGTTTATTTAAGGCTCAACAATTATTTTTTCTGTTTTTATACTGATGAAGGCTGTGATTTGATCCGGCTGAAACCAGTCTGTAATTTTTGTTGTTTCTTATGGTTTTTTAACCAATAAAGGTTTTCAGGTCACTGTATGCTGGCTCTTTCTTGTTTTACTATAAGCCTTTAACCAGAGATTCCCAGCTCAGAAGGGCAGAGTCCAGCCTCTCCTCCCACAAGAGTGCAGACCACGAACCTTCTTAATGTAAAATAACTGGCCTGAAGCCCAAGTGCTTAAACCAGAACTAATACACTTTTAGAATAACAGACACTGAGCCCTCAATCAGCATTTCCCAACTTAGAAGGATGTAAGCTACCTGTCCTGCCACCACAGTGCAGTCCACAAACCTTCCTAATGTAAAACAACTGGTCTGAAGCCCAAGTGCTTAATCCAAAAGACTTAGAATGATAGCTAACCTTTAATCAAGTTACTACCAAGCAGTAATAAATACAATTGAATACTTTAAAGAATGTCTGGATTAGTGCTCAAGTTATACAAACAAAGCTAGATTCAGCAGGCCTGGATCTAGTCTATGCTACAGCAAACAAGGTGTACCAATTTCAGTAAGAAACAGTTCAAATATGCAGGAACTATAAGCCTTTAACTAGAAATTCCCAGCTCAGAAGGGCAGAATCCAGCCTCTCTTCCCACAAGAGTGCAGACCACGAACCCTCTTAATGTAAAATAACTGGCCTGAAGCCCAAGTGCTTAAACCAGAATTAATACACTTTTAGAATAACAGACACTGAGCCCTCAATCAGCAGTTCCCAACTTAGAAGGATGTAAGCTACCTGTTCTGCCACTACAGTGCAGACCACAAACCTTCTTAATGTAAAACAACTGGTCTGAAGCCCAAGTGCTTAAACTAAAAGGCTTAGAATGAGTTACACCAAGCAGTAATAAATACAATTGAGTACTTTTAAGATGACGCAAATGCAAAATAAAGTAGGAAGAAACACAAATACAGTAAAAGCAGATACATTTTTTTTTTTTTGAGTGAGCAAATGAGATGGGCCCAGGAGTTACAGGACAGAAACAAGTACAAATGCAGGCCTTCAAATCAGAAAGTTGAGAGAGATGGAAGACCGCCCAAATGGCCAATAACTACAAATTCTGGGCCAGAACCACTTCTTATGTGGTAGACAGGTTACCTAATGCTTACCACTCCCACTGATAAGCTAGAAGGCTTCCCTCCAATGCAGAAAGGCTCGGGAGGCTCAGAAGCTTACAAACAGTCCTGGATACAGCAAATCTGTATCTGGAACACTAATTACAGGAAAGGTAGGAAACAGGCTTACAATTTTTTTTTGTCAGAAAAGTAGCAAAAACAGTAGTAAAAACAATTCACATGCAGTGCAAGCTGGCACACTTGAGTATGTAGCAATATTAGTCCACACACAGTTTGAAAAAATGTAATTAAATTAAAAAGGACTAAAAGCAAGTGCAGAAAGGGTTTATTAGGTAGAATGGGGTAAAGAGATGGGACTGGGGGAGAGTCGTAGATCAAATCTACAGTGGGGCGGGCACTGCAAAAGCCACCAAATTTAAACTACAACCAAGAACAGAGGGGGGGTGGGGAAGACAGTTTCAACAGAGATGTGAGGAATCACAGTGCAGATTATAAAACCAAAAAAATATATACTGATCTCTGTATATTTGCAGAACAGTAAGACAACAGATATCTAAGCCACAATTTAGCTCTATAATACAGAATAATACAGAAAAATATACTCGGCTCTATATATTTGCAGATAGTCTTGTAAGGCTGTCTCTCAGCACACGGGTTCCAATTTAAATGCAGGCTGTTATTAACAGGTCAAATTAAAAGAACCTTGAGTTAAGCAACACATAAGCTATAAAAAACAGCTATATCAGCTGAAGACAAGGCAGAAAATGAGGGGGGTGGGGAAGACAGTTTCAACAGAGATGTGAGGAATCACAGTGCAATTTATAAAACCAAAAAAATATATACTGATCTCTGTATATTTGCAGAACAGTAAGACAACAGATATCTAAGCAACAATTTAGCTCTATAATACAGAATAATACAGAAAAATATACTCATCTCTATATATTTGCAGATAGTCTTGTAAGGCTGTCTCTCAGCACACAGGTTCCAAGTTAAATGCAGGCTGTTATTAACAGGTCAAATTAAGGGAACTTTGAGTTAAGCAACACACAAGCTATAAAAAATAGTTATATCAGCTGAAGGCAAGGCAGAAAATGAGGAAGGAGTGATTTCAAAACTGGAAACACTCTCTCCTTAACTTAAACAAGCATAAGACTCCTAGTGAAGTCCTCCAAAGCTAACTACAAGTCCAAATTAGCTTCCTTAAGTAAGTATAACCACACGGCTCTTCTTTAGTTACATCCATAACCTCAAAGGTAGGGCCTAGATTTGCACTAAATCCATAGTTAATGGTACTACATATATAAAACCTTTGGATATAGAAAACATTCTGTCTGACAGGTTAAGTGAAAGCATCACTCACCTGTCCCCACCACATATATCCCAAAGCATCCCTAACAGTTGTTCCCCACCTAGTATCTCCAAGAAGCAGGTCTTAAATGCCCTCTCCAAGCCTAAAAACATAGCCTCTATGGGACCAGACAACATCCTGGGCTGTGTTCTACATAGGTTTATTTTTTATTTTATTTTACATTTTTTGACCGGGATAGTCCGACTGGATACATGTCCATTTTCAGCAGAGGCCCGGGGAGAAAAGCTCCAAAGGTATACATATACAATCATTACAATGTCATGTCGAACAGGAGTAATCATAACATAATACAAATATAACACATTCTACAGTCTAGTTAAATTTATGGAAATATACCACTTATTCTAGTACATTTAAATTTGTACAGTCTAACAATCTTCTAAACTGGCTTAACAAAGATATTTGAGTAGCGCTTACAGACATAGGATAGATACACCAGTATGCATAAAGATTTAGTCAGGCTTGGAGCAGGCACATATCCATTGAGACTTGAAATACTCCTTGAGAGCTATTTTGAATTGAGATAGGGTGGTATCCAGGGTAATGTTAGCAGGAAGGGAATTCCAAATTTTACCAGCAGAGTTGGCAAACAGGGAGTCACCAGCTGAGTTGTTGGATTTGATGGTTTGCACTAATAGTCTGTTAGATGACTGGAGTGATGTTTTTCAGGGCAGGTGTATTATCTGGTTGGTTAAGTGGTTTGTGAGCAAAAATGAGTTGATTATACTGAATCTGCCTGTGTAGCTCTAGCCATCAGAGATAATTTAGATTTTTACAATGATGAGTTCTATAGGATAGACCAGTTGCAAATCTAGCTATGTTATTTTAGCAGCTTGAGAGTTTAGTAAGATCAGATTTATTTAGGTTGGCCAGTAAAGGGGAAGCATAGTAGAGTGTAGAGAGTAGATGGGAGTGGGCAATGGCGGTCCTAGCATATGGGGTAAGGAATGGCTTTATCCTATAAAGTGAGCCCAGTTTTCTGTTAATGGTTTTGATTGTTTTGTTGATGTGCACATCAAACTTAAGATTGTTGTCTATAATAATTCCTAGTACTTTCCTATGGGTCTGAAAACACACAGTCGCTATAGCCCAAAGGTCTTCTCCAGAAGCAAATGAGGTAAAAATGTAGATACAAACTGGAAGTCGACCACCACAATAAATGGATAAAATATCCATAAAACTTTTCTATGGGCATCTGGAGAGATAATGGTACCATTATTAGCCTTAATGGAGAGAGATAATGCTGTGGATCTTTGAGTGGGGGTGAAAAGTAGGAGCTTTGTTTTATTCGGGTTTAGAATCAGACAGTGAGTGGCAAGATAGTTCTCTAATAGGTTGAAAGTACTCTGAGTTACTGGTAGCAGTTCTGTTTGTAAGGTACCAGTGCAGATCAACATTGAGTCATCTGCATATTGAATGCAGATGGCTTCAGGAATTACAGAGTGGAGGTCATTGATAAAAATGGAAAACAGAAGTGGTCCCAAGATAGACCCCTGTGGGACGCCTAGTGTGTTGGGTAGGAGGTTTGAGAGTTTGTTCTGCCATAAGATGGATTGTTGTCTATTGTGCATGTAGTATTCAAGCCATCGGAGAGGGTGATTACCTAGGGACATTGTTGCCAGGGTGTTGATGGGAAGATGGTGGTTAACCACGTCAAAAGCCTTTGACAGGTCCAAGAAAAGGGCTGAAGATAGCTTGTTGTTGTTCCTGTTATAGTTCATTGCATTAGAGAAGGTGAGGAGAGCTGTGGTGGTACTAAGATATGGTCTGAAGCCATGCTGGGAGTTAGCCAGTAGGTTGTTTTGGGTTAGAAAGTTCAGGAGCTGTTTATGGATGCATTTTTCCATTATTTTTGCCAGAGATAATAAGATGGCTATGGGTCTATAATTGGATAACTCAGTAGAGTTATCACCTTTATGGAGGAGTATGACACGAGATATTTTCCAGATAGAGGGGACTGGTTTAAACAGTAAAATAAAACAGGAAATAATGTCACCATTGGGCACACTTTTCACACACAGCCTAAGCACTGGCTTTGTCCCAGCAGAATGGAAAACAGCTACCGTCATCCCTTTTCACAAAGGGGATGCATCCACAGACCCCGGGAACTATAGACCTATTAGCCTGACCAGTCTTATCTGGAAGGCCATGGAAAGAATCATCATGGGCCTTATTAACAAAGATATAGGAAATCTCTAAATGTTTGACCCCACCCATTTTGGCTTTGTCAAGGGGAGATCATGCCCATTAAACTTGGTGGACTTCTTCGAAACAGTCACCAAAGCCCTAGACAAGGGCAAATCTGTGCAGACGGCCTACCTAGACTTAGCCAATACCTTTGACACAATCCCCCACTCAGGCATCATTGATAAATTCACCCAGCAACCCATATACTGTCAGGTGGGTTGCAAACTGGCTCACTTGTAGAAGTCATACGGTCAAAATGGGGGACTCCACCTCCTTCAGTAGACCCATAACCAGTGGTGTTCCATGGGGATCGGTTCAGGGACCCCTAATGTTTGGAATTTACTTCTCCAAAGTACAGGACAAAACTAAAGGACTGTGGCTGACAAAGTTTGGTGATGGATGCAAGCTGGAAGCAATTGCTGAAACCTCTACTGATGTCAACATCCTACAAGAAGGTCTTATGCAGAGTAATGACTGGTGCCAAAGTCATGGTCTTAAACATCATAAAGAAAAATACATTATCACCCCCCCCCCTTCAGCAAGAGTGATGTTCCTGAAAACTACCACATCAGTAGCACTACCCTAAGCACACAATCAGTGGTGAAGAATGTGGATACACAGGCTGACAGCAACTTTAACTTTGATCACCATGTCTCCACAGTGGTAATAAGGGCATTTTATATTGCTCATCTCATAAGTAAGTGCATTGCCTCCAAAAAAAAGATGTTATAACCCCCCCCCCATACTCTTCCCTTATCGGGCCAATAATAGAGTACAATACTCCCTTTGATATGGTCCTTTCCAAACACCTACAGCAATTGGAAAGACCACAAAGGTTCCGTACAAAGAAAATTCAGGGTCTTTAAGATCTGTCTTATGAGGACAGATTGAAATCATTGTCACTTTACTCTGTGTCATACAGACTGTTTAGAGGCCACCTGTGCTTTTCATATAGAGCTATCTCTGACCCAGCTTTAATGGAAATGCTGCACGCTCACAAGTCAAATGGCACATGGGTCACTCGCTCAAAGGAACTTAACCTGGTATGTGATATCAACAGAACTTGCTAGAGAGGCAAATTTGTCTCACAGGGGTTACCTTTGGAACAAGCTTCCTATTCATGTTAAACATAACCCCTCACTGGCCCTATTTAAGTTTAATTTGGACAATTGGATGGGTAACTGGAAATTCACCCAAGAGGTTCCACCTGTGTCTCTCTTAGAAAGGGGCAATAGGCACTGATTTTAGTGTCTGCTTGAATCAGATACCCTTGAGAACATGGGTTGAACTTGGCTAGGCTTGTAAGGGCCCTGGGTCTGTTAGCCTAGTAACCTCCTATGATCCTATGTTTCTAAGTATACATAAATGCACAACTGGCTTACTGTCTTCTATAATATGCATAACAGGGATTTTTTTACAGGGTATAAAAATGGCTAGGATTTCGTGTGATGTTGGCCATTAGCCTAATAATGTCCTATGATCCTATGAATGGTTGACATGCCAATGTTGCTGTCTTTGACATGTGGTATATTGAGTTTTAGATATACAGTATGGGTACAAAAGGGTCCTACAATCTGTAATGTGAGGTAATGTATTTATGAGCATTGATGCCATTGTAGTACATGCTCCTTCTATAACAGCTGTAGTGTAGTAATATATATGTAGTAATATATAGTTATATGTAGTAATAAGCTCAACTTCGAACAATTAGGATTCATAGTAATCCAGCCCCGTGGCTACAAAAATCCACAAGATCTTTACTAAAAGAAAGAGATAAAGCTTGGAATACCTGGCACCATCTCAAAACCCCCACAACTAGGCAAACCTTCCTGAAACTTCGCAACAAGGCAAAAAAAATTAGAAATGATAAACAAAACCACTGTCTTTCTCTGCAAATGAAACACGTTTCCAACCTCCAAAAGTTTTGGGCAGCTGTGAACAACATCCTCCAACCTGGCCGAATTTGCACCCCCACCCACCTAATTTGGAAGGATCAAACTCTGATATACCTTTCAATTTCAACAACTATTTTACCTTCTCTGTATTTAAATTTATTACCAGTATTAAGCCTACCACAATCCCCTAAGGACCAAACAATAAAAAAACCCTTCTCACTCAAACCAGTCCCACCATCAACCATCCAGAAGCTCTTATCCAAATTCAAACCCACCACCCTCGCTGCCAACAACCTCCCAGTTGCCTACCTTCAAATTTAATCTCAGGCCATAGCGTACCACATTTCTTTATTGATAAATAGATCCATCACTGAACACACTATTCCATCTTTGTTGAAAATAGCCTACATCATTCCTCTCCACAAATGTGGCCCTTCTACAAACCTCTCTAACTATTGACGTATCCCAATCCTGTCACCCCTATCAAAGATTCTTGAAAGATGTGTCCAGTACCAACTCTTTACCCACCTTCTCACCAATAACCTATTATCTAAAACTCAACATGGTTTTCGACCATCACACAGCACCACCACTGCCCTAATCAATTTCACCAACACCGTAAATACACATAGAAATCAAGGCAGACTAGTCTCTGCCATCTTTCTAGATCTATCCAAAACATTCAATACAGTTTTCCACAATAAACTGTTAACTCACCTCTCTGAGCTTAACATGGACAACCCCACCCTACTCTGTTCCAAAATTATCTAAATAACCTTCAGTCAGTTAAATGGCATGATTCCCTATTATGCCTACTAGGCATTCCCTAGGGTTCTATTCTTGGCTGCCATCTCTTCAATATTTTTACTAACCAACTTCACTTAGCTACCTCAAAAGCTGAAATAGTTCAATATGCTGATGACACAACCCTAATCTGCTCTACATCTAATCTCCATCTCCAACAAAAAGTCCATGAATCCTTCACAATGATAGAAAACTGGTTAAATAAATCACAACTGATACTGAACCCAAGCAAAACCCAACTGATATTATTCCACCCAACAACGACTATTGACCAATCCACCTTCACTATATTCTCAGCAAACAGGAGCCCCATCTCTCCAGTCCCAGAGGCAAAATTACTAGGGATTATAACTGACCAACAATTATGATTCAAAAAATATATAGCCCTAACTATTTCCAAAGTGCACAAAAAAACTAGGAACCCTGTACTGCTGTAAAAAAGTACCTTACTTCCAAATCTAGAACTGCTATAGCCAGAACCTACCTCTTAGCTACCTTACTTTATGCATGTCCAGTACTAAAAAGTCTAAATAAGACCGACCTCAACAAACTATCTACATGTTACCACAAAATCACTAGATTTGTTACCAATGCTAAATCTCATTCCCACCGCTGTCAATCCCTACTTACTTTACATTGGCTTGAGCTCCCCAACTTATTGCGCTTCCACCAAACCAGCCTAGCACACCAAATATACTATCCAGAAAAATATCCCTGCCCTAGCTAGACTTCTAAACTTATATACTTCAAATAGCCATTTGTGCTCCACCAATAAAGCCCTAATAGAAAAAAATCCCCTGTAGAAATAGCTCTGGGGAATCCCTCTTCACTAACGAAGTTGCTAACACCTGGAATAGTCTTCTGCCTGATATTAGACTACAAATTAAAACACCCACTTTCAAAAGATTTCTGAAACCACACCTTCTCACCAACCAACTGTGCAACTGCAATGTACACCTTAACCTCTCACTACACAGCAGCAGTACTGCTTCCTTATGCCTGCTATTCTTTGTGACGTACTCACCATTGCTCTGTCTCTCAAACTTCTTGTGAATGCTACTAAATGTTTATTGTAAACACATAAATATGTAATAATTATACTTATTTTCTTCCATTGTTGCCTTACACTAACCTCAGTGCAATCTACTTGTTATGTGTTCCCTGAATTCTGATATCTCCTTTCAGAATTGTTATACCTTGGTAGTTTGATGTTAACTGATTCTACATTCATAATCTCTGTAACTTGTTACTATTATTTCTAAATGCTGTAACTGTTGTACTTACTGGAGATTACCTCCCCGGGCTTCTGCTGAAAATGGACATCAGCTGTCCAGTTGGACACTCTTGGTACACAAATGTTAAATAAATAAATAAATAAATAAATATGCCTCCTGAGAACTGTTGGCATGGTATGATACACTTGTTATGTATATTGTTGGCTTATTAGGACATGTGTTTTTGTAGTGGAGCAGATCAACCTTATACATAATTCCCATTCCACCATCACAGTGACACTTGCAGTATGGCACAGTTGTTTGTCTACATACCATCATTAAATGTTCTGTGACTGACATCAGTATCAATTCACAATGATTACATGGTCACACAAATTTTGTCTCATATACATGGTTGGAATACTGTGATATACACAACCAATTTATCACGTTTTTGATGCAGCTGCAACCTTTTGGAATTCATTGTATGTGCAGTTGTCAAGGGTTACTGAGGTAGTCAGCAGCACCATTATGTGACTATTAGCATCTGTGTCATGTCCACAGTAATGCAAAGTACAACCGCAGGGCATGTGTGCGCAAACTGGAACACAAAGAAAATATATACAGATGTCATAAAATCGCAGTGTAATACAAATCAGGATTTCACCATAATATGCAATGATATGCATGGTATACCACGACCAAGCTGCAAGGGTTGCTAAGGGTCTGTGACAGTGTTCGGCACGGTAACTATGAATTAGTAGTCAATGCCATGCAGATGAGGTAGGCAATACTGAATCGCAAACATCCCGCTGGATTAAGTATGTACCATACGGCACAGCGCTATAACACCGAGGAGTGGCTCAGAGGTATACATGACATCAGCAGTGGGGTGTGCCACCGTAGCTGTAAGCACATTGGAGCAATGCAAATCTGGCCTGGCCATTGCTAAGCAAAGCTGCAGGACAGGGGTGGGGAGGTAGGTATAGAATCTTTTAGCTGAGAGCACACATGGTGCCCGAAAGCGTATGTGTACGGGGATGAAAACGTGCCCGAAACCCGGTAAGCGGATGCACGTGCAGCAAACAATAGCACAAACAGAAAGGTCAGGGGAAGAAAAGAAGGAAATGCCGCAGTAGGGTAATTGGAGTACAACTGAGCAATTAACACCTATTAACTCACAGCGGGCAATCGACGGCAGCTGACAAGTCTGCTCGCAGAAACCTGCAAAACAGGATAGGGGAGGCATTGGATTGCAAAGAAAGGTGAACTGTCATAACAGAGCAAAGCAAACCTACAGTAGACCAGCAATAGAACACATTACGCAAGATAAGCCAGGTCTAGGAAAATACAAATGAAAGCAGGCTGCTGGATGCATGCCAGAAAATGGTAGGTGAAACATGAAGAAATGTAAAGGCAAGGGCAAGAGGTAATCCATGGCAGCCAAATGTAATTAAACACCAAAGGCACCACAATAGTAGTTCCTGTAGTAAAACACATACGATACCCTGTAGCTACGATCGTACATACACACCCTATGACATCATGGGGTGTTCACAGCACAATAGTATAAAGTGTGAAAGCACCCTACACACACCTGTGTATTCCCAAACACTGCACCATAGGTGTAAACACATGGGGAACTTTTAAAATGTACATGTTGGGAGCTGCCATAGCTGTGATTCATCACCATGTGTTGGAAACTGACGGTGTTGTGGAGGATGATGCTGACAACCACCACAGGCCCCGGAGGAGGAGAAGAGTGTTCAGACCAAGGGTAACCTACCAGGGGCTACATGATCTGGCGATAGTAGAGCATTACAGGGTGGACAGGGACAGCTTACAGCAAATAGTTGAGCTATGCCAGCCACTCCTAAGAACCAGAAACAACAGAGGGGAACCCATCCCAGTGGACACGAAGGTATGTGTAAGCTTGCGAATACTAGCCACAGGTACCTTTCAAAGGCCAGCTGGAGATATAATGAGGATCTCACAGGCATCAGCAACCAGGGTACTACACCAGTTTCTGGATGCCATGTTACCACATGCCAATGAGCATATATACTTCCCCCGAACTCAGGAGGAGTTGGCCAGTAATATGCATCACTTCCATCATGTGGCACACTACCAGGAGGTACAGGGTGCGATAGACTGCACGCACATACATATCAAGTCACCACCTGGTGAGCATGGTAGGTGCTACATAGACCGAAAGGGATTCCACTCCATCAAATGCCAGGTTGTGTGCAATGCCCAGGGCATTATCATGGATGTGTGTGCTGGCAGCCCTAGAAGCTACCATGACTCCCATATCTGGCATGCCTCACAGCTGTATCAGGTATTTGTCAGGGGGGACATCCCACATGGCCACCGTGTGGGGGATGCTGGCTATGCACTGGAGCTGTGGATGATGACTCCCATCAGAAATGCACACACACCCATGCAAGAACGCCATAATGAGGCACACGCACAAACCAGAATCATCATAGAGCATGTGTTCGGGATGCTGAAATCACAGTTCCGTTGTATGGACACATCTAGTGGAGCCTTGCAGTACTCTCCAGGCATGTGTGCCCACATCTTCATAGTATGTGCCATGCTACATAATATGATCCTGCAGAAAGAGCTGTAGCAGGGACAAAATGGTGAAGGCCCTCATAGCCCACCGCAATTGCCAAGGCCATCACAGGTACAGAGGGATTCAGACCATGAACAACCTGTGTCAGCCGCAGTAGGCAGACAGAGGCATGCCCAATATGCCTACACCTTGACAAAGAGGGAACGTATAGCACATACTCTGACAGTGTAGGCCCCTATGGACTGACACACCTCTCCACCTGCACACACAGTAAAATGGATGGCACACACACACGACCACCTGTAAATTGTAATGTATAGGTGGTCTACTGTGTGAATCCTACATAGGCAGCCCTCAAACACTGTACACACAACAGCTATTGGAACAAGGAATGTCAACACCTGAACAGTACATGTGCCTATCAGCATATGTTGGTGCTGTGTGTATAGGTTCCTAGGTACATCGGCAGGTACACGCCCGATTGTCAGAGGCCATACACCAAACAAGGCAAACAGTGTCTGCTGTCACCACAACATCAAGTAACCAACTGTCGCTCAGTGGAGCAGAGGCAATCTCGGGATCATATGTGTGTAAGCACTGTTCTGCACACACTCTACACGGATTCCCTGCTGCGTTAATGAGGGGCCCCACATAATGTAATCATGGATGTTGTGTCAAGGCATGGGGTGTACCCATGACAGATATTTGTCACCCCAGCATGCTCCACCTACGTTTGTTTGAAGGTGTAGCACATTATCGTGTGTGGCTCACTGTGATATACATACCCAATGCTGGAGCACATCCAGTAAACATCACATGGACATACCAGTAATTGGACTCATCCATATGTAAACTAACTGAGTTACCCATGTGAGTGCAGTATGGAGTAACAGCCATAGTATACTCCACATACAAAACACCATAACACGTGTACAAATCCCAGATGGCCAAGTGGTAAATGCAGTGACCATCGTGCATGTTCCCAGTCCCACATCCTGCAAGGGATGCAACATAATCCCGAAGGCACGAATAATGCATGTCGGATGCAGGTCATCAGATCATGTTTAGCACACGTTAGTGGGAATATGCGTTGCCCAGTGCTGGTAAGTGTGGTTTAAATATGAGTATACGGATATGCGCGAAACAGGGCTAAGCTTCTCTGAATATCACGCAGATCACGGTCAGTGATGTCCAGAACAGGTGAAACCAGCATTATTCTCCCCTGTACTAATAGCGCCTGCTCTGAAGGGTAAAACAACCACTGCCAGGAGTAGAACATGCAATCATGTATACAATCACCTAACACTATGGTAGCCAAGATGTACCTACGGCAGGTGTGTAATGTGACAGGTTCAGACACAAACGTGCGGAGTCCAGGAAACAGTAAACACCGACAAATACACAATGAAAGGTGTAGTTTGCCTGTCACTTTCCCTGTCAGATATCTATATAAATATATATATATATATATATATATATATATATATACATATATATATATATATATATATATATATATATATATATATATATATATATATATATATATATATATATATATATATATATATATACACATATATACATAGATATAATACAGATAGAAAGGGTGATAGAGAGATATATGTTGATATATATATGGATTCACCGATATCTACAAATATATAGATAGGTCAACGACATTCATAAAACCTTGGAGGTACAAATAAATAGGACACCACCAACTATGGAATGTGTCACATACCGACACGCATAACCATGAGGTTGAAAGACCAAAAGAACATAGTACCAGAACACTAGAACCGCAAGAAATATTATCACAATATGAAGGGACATTTAGTTACCGCTGCCGGTGATGCGGTCCACATAGGTACTGTGTTCAACTGTGTTTGTGATTGCCATAGTCTGTGTATGTGTGTGTTGAGGGTGCCGTGTGCATTTCCATGTGACTGTAATGTGTGTGTGTGTGTGTGTGTGTGTGTGTGTGTGTGTGTGTGTCTGCATCGTGTGTCTGTTAGTGCCAACTCGGAGGTAGATCATTACGGTAGATGTGGTTATAGCTAGCCGTAGGCATACGGTTGCCACCTGTCCCACATTAGGAGGGACAGCCCCTCCGTGGGCAGTTGTGTCCTGACATAAAACATTACAAAGGGCAACTGTCCGAGATTGTAGGACAATATTATGTCCCATATATTATGTAATAGTTGCATTAAATAGTTATGCCTGTATGTAAGAAACGTAACTGTTACATGTAATATGATAAGTAGCCAAAGTCCTACAACAATAAGTATGCATTGAGGATAAAAGTATGTGCTATCCTGTGTACTGACCATGTGTATGTGTCGGCCTGTAAACACCGATGTGTGTCCCACAAGTATCCCACAATGGCCATTTGAAAAGGTGGCAACCCATGCCAAAGAGGTTCAGTTACCAACACAACTGCAATGACTGCAAATATCTGGGACAGAAATACATGGAACAGCTGTCAGTTAGTAACATCCCTTTACATATCGCTGTATTTCTGGAGGTATGGAAGTATCAACCTCACCTGCATACTATATAGAAACCAATTAACAACGGCCCAATGTATAATCCCGTAACAAAAGTCTACTAACTGATAGCTCTTTAATTAGGGAAGGAGCCCACACACATATATGGAATATGTAGAAATGCAAGCCCCACAAACCTGTATATGCTACATACACCCACCTACATCCCCCACATACAAAACTATAGCAATACAGACTGTAATTACAACACAAACATCCAGTCAGTCAATTACATCTGCAGAAGCGTTAACATACCTTGTGAGAGACACATTTAAAGGTGCCATGTGAAATTGTAGCCATTGTATAATGGAACAAACGGCGATGTTACAGGTTTTGTTTGCAATAGCCCCTTATCAGATGGTTGGGATGACAGGTACACTCACATGTAGAACCACATACTCTAGCTGTCACACACAATCCACAGGGGACATGAATCCAAACTATACGTGTCTCTACACATAGCAGTTGCAATTACACACAACAAAACACAATACAGGCCGTCTCCCCGAAGGTAGGGCAAATGGGCAATGCCCAAGTGGAGAATTCAATTATACCCCACTGTTGCTGCGTAATTGGTGAATGGAGTAGCTGCACAGCTGATGTGCAAGTAATAAGTCGCTCAGGAACACCAATTGGCGGCAGGAAACTACATGTTACAGGTATTGACGTATATAAGGATGAATTGCCATACATTCAAACCGTATGCTCATACCATAGAACTTTTTAAACAGTGTAAGAGAGATAGTTATGAAAGTCTGGAACGATAACAAGGTATGTAGAACACTCGGTATGTAAGTGAATGTATAGCCTGTTTTGTATTAATTATGTTAGTGTATGTATAGCCTGTTTTGTATTAATTAAAAGTGTCCGCAATGCATAAAGTGGGAAAAGGTATTATGTAATGATGTCTTGCTGAGCATAGTAACGCTTGTAGAAATTGTGTGTCCTGCAGTGGGCCACAAGGTAAACATCACAGACACCACAAGGGATGCTACATGAAGGCTTTAAACAGAACATCAAAAACATGGTAGCAGCTGCTCGAACAGCAGGACCAGTCCCAAAGACCAATTTCCAATAAAAAAAACAATTTATTGAATGAGAAATGCCAAACCAAGGTGTTGTGTGGCAGTGCAAAACCACCAGCTAAATATACAAAAGCAAAGACAAGAACGCACGTTAACCTAGGTTTCGTCTTCCACCGAAGACTTCAGAACTACTCACTTAAACAACCAATAGTTCTTATATACACTCCCAATTAATGTTAATTGGTAATCATTGCTATCACTGAAAAATTTAAAGTAAAAAAAGAAAATTTAAACAGTAAAATAATAAATGAATTTGTTGCAAAAACTTCAAGATCAATGAAAAATGTAAAATATAAAATATAAAATGAAATAAAGAAATGAAAACATTAACATAAATTATAAATATTAAAAGTATTTAACTAAAGGTTGTATGTTACTTCACTAACACATACCCTAATACTAAAATAATTACGTAGGAAAATAAAATGTACCTAACCTACAACAAATTGAAATACAATTAAATACATTCCTTAAACTTATAAAATATACAATCTCATGTTATAAGGTGTATCTACCCTCCCTAGGTTTATTAACCAAGCACAAAGGACATGTAATAGCTTCACAGGTTCATAGTGGGGTAGTATGCAGTCTGGCAAGTCTATGTGTAAGCACAACTACAGTGTTCACACCAACGGCACCCCTCTCTAGGGTAGTGTCCTGTCTGTGAACAGCAGAGCCATGTGTTACCTGCACCTCTGCACAGTACAGCCACTGCAGTGATCCCTGGCGTACATGTGTCTCCCATCCACCAAGTGAGGTATCACATGAACAGTGCTACTGACTGTCCCTGTGTGATGTACATAGGAATCATGTTCCAAAGCATGGTGAGTGTCTGGTTTGGGAATGTAACCCTCAAGCACATCCCACTCATCGTTGCGTGTGTGGACATATCCATGAGCATGTTGCTCACAGTGGCCTTTGCTTATGTCACTTATGTGGAGTATATCCATGAATATTGTTGAGGACCTGGGCCCTGTCTGTTCAGCAGAGGTCACCCCTGAGTATGTAGTATGCAAATGTGTACAGATGTGGTGTCCGTAGTTCTGCCGCATACTTCAACGGTCGGAGCTCAATAAACGTCATGGAGTGTTAATGTTGTGGTATGTAAAGCCGTAGCTGTTGTGTAAGGTACACCCTAAACAGGGTGTTGTACCCTTGAATGTGTGTATACGTCTGGAGTTCAGAGGTACAATGGGTGCCTATGTTCCAGCTACAAACCCAGTACAGATAAGTGTGGCCATGTAGAAGGATAAAACCAAAAAACACTGTTGGACAGCAGATACGTGTAGCAGTAAAAAATCAATTACTCAATTATTCTCTGATTATACATCTCTTTAATAATCAGACCGGTTTCGGCAAAATAATATATGCCTTCATCAGTGATACACAGCAAAAACATTAGATAGTACTCAATGAATATTTATAAGAGTGCCTAACCAATGAGAGTGAAAAACCCTGCATAATTAATCATGGTTTGTTCCCACAATAAAAAAAGAAAGAACTTTAAAGAAACATGACACTAAAAGAATCAGTGTGTCTATGGGTTCACAAACAAATATAACCAATGGGTTATATAAACTGCAAATACTTATATCAATGAAATTGAATATATATGGACATGAGCCAGAACTAACTATATATATATATATATATATATATATATATATATATATATATATATACATATATATACTCCATTAGCTATACAATGTATAGTAAGTAAAAATAAATATATGATAAGATAGAAATCACAAAATTCGTAACACTTTTGTTCTCAATAGATTTGTGGTTATTGGTAAGCATTCATGATAACACAACATCAAATAAGGTATCCTCAGGAACCTGGAATACATAAATATTTAAAAATAGGTTATAATAGCATATAAATTAACAATAAAAAGTTAATTATAAATGATCATTCAAACCTGGTGGGAAAAGTGCTCCCAATGTGGTAATCCAATACCTTTCTTTGTGATTGAGGATGCTATGCCAACCTTGAGGGTTATTTCGATCTCCTGTGATTCTATCAATAATCATGAATGTATATTGGGCCTGTGAATGTTTCAAAGTATGTCTAAAAAGAGCATTATGGTCTTTCTTATTCTTAATGTCACTTCTATGTTCATTAATACGTGTTCTCAATGGTCTGGATGTTTGGCCAACATAGAAGGCAGAACAGTGACAAGTGGCCAAGTATATCACCCAACTGCTGCTGCAATTGCCAAATATCTTACAATCATATACTTTGCTGGTGTTTTGACTGGAAAATTGTTTGGATTTGCAAATTTGTTTGCAAGACCCACAGTGTCCACACGGAAAGGTTCCCAGCAGTTTATCTCCAGACATAGTAAGTTGTTGGTATACAGCCCCACCACTTTCTTTATGTTTAAAGTGACTAAACAACAAGCCCAATGTTTTGCCTCTTCTGTAACTGGATTGACACTGAGACCCCAATATTGATCTTAGCTGATCATTGGCTAATAGAATGTTCCAATGTTTATTAATAATGCTCCAAATTGCATTATGGTTTCTACCATAAGCAGTAACAAATCTTATGGAAGATGCACTTAAGTCCCTAGGTTGTGTCTGATATTGCAATAATGTATCCCTATTCATACTAGTTGACCAATCCCAAGCCTTAACTAAGTCCAGTTGTTTATAGCCTCTGTTGACAAATCTCTGGAACAAATCCAGACTGGCTTTCTCATATTCCATATTGGTGGAATTGATGCGTTTCATCCGCATAAATTGAGATTTAGGAATGTTGCGGATAGTGTGGCATGGATGCATGCTGGAAGCGTGCAATAAAGTATTATATTGGGGATATTTACGGAAAGTCCTGGTGTTTAAAGTGTCATCCATGTTTCTACTAACCGTGACATCAAGAAAATTGATGGATTGTAGATCATATGTCACCATGAATTCAATTCACCAAATATTACCATTAAGATAATCCAACAATTCTTGTAAATATGTGGCATCCGCATGCCACACCATCCAGCAATCATCAAGATATCTCCGCCAGATATCAATTTCCACCAAATAAATATTATGTGTAGGTTCATAAATCATACATTCTTTGAAAAAGGCCATAAACAAATCGGCATATATTGGAGCAAAGGAGGCTCCCATAGCTGTTCCTTGAAGCTGCCAGTAGCATTCCCCATGAAAATAGAAAACATTTTTGTTTAGTACATGTTCGGTCATACATATCAATAATGTATTAAATCCAGGAGAATACAAGGCAGATCGGTCTAGCCAGTATTGTAATGCCTGCAGTCCAGCCCAATGGGGAATGCTTGTGTATAATGCCTTAACATCCAAAGAGCACATAAGCCAAGTGGATTCCAACTGAGCTTCCTGTATAATGTGTAAGAATTGTGTGGTATCTTGTAATCTGGCCCTGACTAAATTCAAAAGAGGTTTGAGATACTGTGTCAAAAACACTGATAATGGTTCAGTCAAGGAACCAATACCTGAGACAATGGGTCTACCCGGTGGCTTTGAAAGTGATTTGTGAATCTTGGGGAGGAGATAAAAAATTTGTTTTTGTGGATCATGAACAGTGAGATGCATGACACTAGTCTTGCTAATGATGCCTTCTTCCTCAGCTAAATGTAAAAAGGAATCAGTTTCCTTTTTGAAAACTGGAGTAGGGTCCATATCCATATGCATATAGCATTTTGTGTCTGAAAGTTGAGATCTACCTTCACCAAGATAATAATCAATTTCCTTTTTGAAAACTGGAGTAGGGTCCATATCCATATGCATATAGCATTTGGTGTCTGAAAGTTGAGATCTACCTTCACCAAGATAATAATTCATGTCTAGAACCACCACTGCTCCACCCTTATCAGCTGGTAAAATTGCAATGTTGTGATTGTGACGTAATTGTTGTAAAGCTGATATTTCCTGTGGTGATAGATTATGACTGAGAATAGAATATTCCTTGTGTTCAAAGTGCAAGTCCCTAAGTACTGATTGCATAAAGATAGAAACATATTTATTCATGGGCGGCTGAAAATCAGATTTAAGAAATCTGAATTCTGTAGATCTTTGAGACTCCCTGTCATGGAAAAACAATTTTAAGTTTAAATTACGACAAAAACTGGTAATGTCATTGACAGTGTGATACTCATCAGAAAAAAACCCTGGTACATATCCAAGTCCTTTATTCAATAGTTATTCCTGTTCGTCAGACAAAATCACATCAGACAAATTTAAAACATTGTGGTATTCAGTACTAGTTACGTTATGAATTTCTCTATTAATCCCTCTAGGGAGTTGTGTTTTGTGTTTGTGTTTGCGTCCACCTCGACGCCTAACACCATATCTAAAGGGACAGACATATTGGTTCTTTTATGATTGGGGGATTCTCTGTGTCTGGTATTTTCATAATCAGTAAGGGAGGAATCTTCCCCTGAAGTGCTAGTATTTGGTCTATCTCTAGTTTTTAGAATCGACCTTGGTCGTTTTTTAGTCCTGACCGTTGATTTTCTTGATGTCACGGTTAGTAGAAACATGGATGACATTTTAAACACCAGGACTTTCCATAAATATCCCCAATATAATACTTTATTGCATGCTTCCAGCATGCATCCACGCCACACTATCCGCAACATTCCTAAATCTCAATTTATGCGGATGAAACGCATCAATTTCACCAATATGGAATATGAGAAAGCCAGTCTGGATTTGTTCCAGAGATTTGTCAACAGAGGCTATAAACAACTGGACTTAGTTAAGGCTTGGGATTGGTCAACTAGTATGAATAGGGATACATTATTGCAATATCAGACACAACCTAGGGACTTAAGTGCATCTTCCATAAGATTTGTTACTGCTTATGGTAGAAACCATAATGCAATTCGGAGCATTATTAATAAACATTGGAACATTCTATTAGCCAATGATCAGCTAAGATCAATATTGGGGTCTCAGTGTCAATTCAGTTACAGAAGAGGCAAAACATTGGGCTCGTTGTTTAGTCACTTTAAACATAAAGAAAGTGGTGGGGCTGTATACCAACAACTTACTATGTCTGGAGATAAACTGCTGGGAACCTTTCCATGTGGACACTGTGGGTCTTGCAAACAAATTTGCAAAGCCAAACAATTTTCCAGTCAAAACACCAGCAAAGTATATGATTGTAAGATATTTGGCAATTGCAGCAGCAGTTGGGTGATATACTTGGCCACTTGTCACCGTTCTGCCTTCTATGTTGGCCAAACATCCAGACCATTGAGAACACGTATTAATGAACATAGAAGTGACATTAAGAATAAGAAAGACCATAATGCTCTTTTTAGACATACTTTGAAACATTCACAGGCCCAATATACATTCATGATTATTGATAGAATCACTGGAGTTCGAAATAACCCTCAAGGTTGGCATAGCATCCTCAATCACAAAGAAAGGTATTGGATTACCACATTGGGAGCACTTTTCCCACCAGGTTTGAATGATCATTTATAACACCAATATGGAATATGAGAGAGCCAGTCTCGATTTGTTCCAGAGATTTGTCAACAGAGGCTATAAACAACTGGACTTAGTTAAGGCTTGGGATTGGTCAACTAGTATGAATAGGGATACATTATTGCAATATCAGACACAACCTAGGGACTTAAGTGCATCTTCCATAAGATTTGTTACTGCTTATGGTAGAAACCATAATGCAATTTGGAGCATTATTAATAAACATTGAAACATTCTATTAGCCAATGATCAGCTAAGATCAATATTGGGGTCTCAGTGTCAATTCAGTTACAGAAGAGGCAAAACATTGGGCTCGTTGTTTAGTCACTTTAAACATAAAGAAAGTGGTGGGGCTGTATACCAACAACTTACTATGTCTGGAGATAAACTGCTGGGAACCTTTCCATGTGGACACTGTGGGTCTTGCAAACAAATTTGCAAATCCAAACAATTTTCCAGTCAAAACACCAGCAAAGTATATGATTGTAAGATATTTGGCAATTGCAGCAGCAGTTGGGTGATATACTTGGCCACTTGTCACTGTTCTGCCTTCTATGTTGGCCAAACATCCAGACCATTGAGAACACGTATTAATGAACATAGAAGTGACATTAAGAATAAGAAAGACCATTATGCTCTTTTTAGACATACTTTGAAACATTCACAGGCCCAATATACATTCATGATTATTGATAGAATCACAGGAGATCGGAATAACCCTCAAGGTTGGCATAGCATCCTCAATCACAAAGAAATGTATTGGATTACCACATTGGGAGCACTTTTCTCACCATGTTTGAATGATCATTTATAATTAACTTTTTATTGTTAATTTATATGCTATTATAACCTGTTTTTAAATATTTATGTATTCCAGGTTCCTGAGGATACCTTATTTGATGTTGTGTTATCATGAATGCTTACCAATAACCACAAATCTATTGAGAACAAAAGTGTTATGAATTTTGTGATTTCTATCTTATCATATATTTATTTTTACTTACTATACATTGTATAGCTAATGGAGTATATATATAGTTCTGGCTCATGTCCATATATATTCAATTTCATTGATATAAGTATTTGCAGTTTATATAACCCATTGGTTATATTTGTTTGTGAACCCATAGGCACACTGATTCATTTAATGTTATGTTTCTTTAAAGTTCTTTCTTTTTTATTGTGGGAACAAACCATGATTAATTATGCAGGGTTTTTCACTCTCATTGGTTAGGCACTCATAAATATTCATTGAGTACTATCTAATGTTTTTGCTGTGTGTCACTGATGAAGGCATATATTATTTTGCCGAAACCGGTCTCATTATTAAAGAGATGTATAATCAGCGAATAATTGAGTAATTGATTTTTTTACTGCTACACATATCTGCTGGCCAACAGTGTTTTTTGGTTTGCTCCGGCCGTGCAGTACCTACGTGCATAGCACAGTGTTTTGAATTGCATGTAGAAGGATATCCATGCTACAGTGGCAATATGGTTGCTACAGTGGCAATATGGTTATCAAAGGAGTGGGTGCAACATACGTGTGTACTACAAGCACGTACAATGTGACATGTATGTAAGGGACTACCACCTATGTGATAGTCAGTGGGTGAATGGTGTAATGTGAAGGGGATGTTCATGCACCTTGTGTCATGCAGCTTGAGGCCATGATATTGATATCAGGTATCCGTCACAGTGACACCCTTATGGAGGGGGTCAGTATCAGCTGGTGGATCAATCATGGCACCTTGTATGCAGTTTTCTGTAAAGCTAGGCAGGGAAACTCCCTCTGTGTTAGCCTGTACCTCAGGGAAGCATATACTGAACATGAGGGGTCCTATGACTGAGGACTCTGGTACGCCAAGTGTAACTGAAATACAGTAGGTACTATGGTATGCTACCCTCATTGTGTGTGTCCTGTCTGTGAGCCACTTTGCATAACATCCTGAGACATAGGGGTTGATGTGCAGGTGGATGTGTATGTTGTCAATACCAGAATGGAGAACAGTGCTGCAAGGCAATGAGAGGACAATGTAGGCTGTGTGGACCCCCTTACCGTCATCAACTACCCTGGTAACTGTATGAAAGGAGTCCATCGGGTGTAGGAGCCATGCTCTGGCCCTAACATGTCCAACCTGGGTGGCATCAAAGGACTGGAGCCCACCAATGTCTCTGTTAATGACATCCATGATGATGTGCCCCATAGCTTTGCAGAACAGTCCAGTCAGGTGTGTAGGGCAATAGTACCCCTCGTGCATTGTGGCGCCACCTGTGTGGAGTGTGATAACTGTTGCTGTGTGCCATTCAGGGGCCACAATGTCTGATACAAGGCTATTACTGAATATGGTGGCCAAGTGGGGAGACATGTCGTTCAGAGGTTTGTGTAAATCACAGCCTGGGATGTTGGACGGTCACATGGGGCCAGTGTTCCAGACCATATAGAGTGCAGGTTAGTACCGTGTAGGTGTGACCGCAGGGACACCGCAATGTTCCTGCATGGATTGTGGCCCTGTAGGGAGTGAGAGGGTGTAATGTTAGCATTGAACCCATTCGCCAGCATGTTGCCAATATCACCTGGTTCTGTAATGTTCCTGAGTAACTGTTGTATGTCAGAGCAGATGTGGGTATTGCCATTGACTACTGACATACCTCCGTAATGCCTTGTGGTACATCCTGGAATGTGTCGCAGTAATGTTTACATAGCTAATTTTGGAGTATGTGATGAGGGATCCTGTAGCCCTACTGAGGCTGACCAGTGAGTTACCCCACCCATGGGATTGTACTCCACTTTGCAACAGCCTCCACCTGTTGTTGTAAATTATGTCCATGGAACTGGACCCCCAGTGTGGCATCCGTTATCTGGTGGGTACCATCATGGCTCTGTGTGGAATAGCATGATCCATGCAGTAGTGTAAGCGCTAATGAAATGCACTGGGGTATGTTTCAGCATTTGTATGTGCATTGTCCATCTGCGCGGGTGTCCTGACGTTAACTACTGCTGTCATAAGATGTCTATAGTAGGCGTTGTAGTATTCTTGTACTTGTATGCTCTGAAGGGTGTGGTGCCGGGATGTGGATAACAAGGGTGATTAGCATATGTTCGGAATCCACCAGTGAGGGGATAACCCCAGGTGTGGAACACTAGTCACATGTTGGTAGTGTCCATGTCAAAGATATTGTTGGTCTTGGAGGTGGTGTGTATGGGTTTATCCAGCTGAGTGGAGGTTATGAATCCTGGACAGCGTTGGCCTAATGTGTCAGTACATGAGTGACTATCCTAGTTAAGTGTGGCGTAGTGTCACTCTCACATCAGTAGTACCTGTCTGAGCCCTACTGTCCAGTACACCAAGAAATGAGGTCTGGTATCTGTGGGGTATGTTGTTGAATCCGTAGCTTGTTACAATCTGTATAGCAGTTCTGGCCACAGTTAGTTGCACGTGGAGCACCTCTGATGCATTGTGCTAAGTAACTAGCCAGGATGCATGTACAACATAGTGGAATATGGGAACACCTCAGCCATGGGTGTGCCGGTCCAGGTTACATGACTGAAAGGTATGGTCTGTGTATAACCTGTCATTGCAGGTGTGGTCTGCAGAGCCTAGAGGCAGGTTCCAGTCACTGCGGAGATATTGAAGTGGTCCATTATAAGGAGTGCTTTGCTTGCGTTCGTCAGAGCTAAAGATGTCAAGCACTGCGTCACATGACTCCGTGTTTTGCTTGCCTGTTCCTGTTCTGGTGGTGAATGTTATTGGAAACTGTGCAAGACAGGAAGTATAGAAGCAGCAAGAGCCTTACATGTTATCTGTACTCCCAGGGCTGAAAGGTGCAGGTCATCTGTGCCAAAGCATCATGTTTTGGTGACCATGTCAGTCAAAGCAGACAGATACCAGATGCCGTGGAATGACAGCAGAAGGATAGGCAACTGTTGAAGTGACACAGTCAGTCGTTGTACAGTGGTATCAGGTCCGGATGAATGCATAATGATCCCCAGGGCTTGGCCCATACCTTCAGGGCTACAAGACCGGTGAGCTATTACATGTCCCTGCACGGGTTCACTTCAATTCACTGAACTTTCAATTCACTGACTTTCATTTCACTGACACCATTTCACTGAAATTCATTTCACTGAAACTTCATTTCACTGAAAGTTCATTTCACTGACAGCTATTATTAGCAATAAAATGGAATATTCCCCCTTCCCCACTGTAGTGCGACCCTGGAGTCCCCCCACTTCATTTCATATAATATTCTTACGTTTTGATATAATATTGCTTAGTAAAAGAAAAGTAAGTGGGGGGCTGCACCCCCCACACCCCCCGATGTGGGGGGCTCTGCCCCCCACACCCCCATAACTATATAATCTAACTCCAGGGTTGCACTACAGTGGGGAAGGGGGCATATTCCATTTACTTTGTAATAATACTTGTCAGTGAAATGAACTTTCAGTGAAATGAAGTTTCAGTGAAATGAATTTCAGTGAAATGGTGTCAGTGAAATGAAAGTCAGTGAATTGAAAGTTCAGTGAATTGAAGTGAACCCCCCTGCACATGTAGTCTGTGAAGTTGCATCTCAGGGCAGTCACACTAACATGGAGAATGACAGCCAAATTGTACCTGGTGAGGTGTGGCATGGGTGCATAGGTTATGTTGCAGACCCAGTTACCCGACAGCAAGATGTAAGTGACTATCGCCTTGTGTAGCCTGCTGAGTGGAACATCAGTGTGACTGCCTACAGAGTCACCTATGACAGGTGTGTTGTGTATGTTATAACACCCTATTGGCTGTATGTGATGGGCACACATGAGTCTGTGGACTATAAGTTATTGTTGTTGTGTTTGGTGATGGGGCTGCATTTGGTGCCTACACAGAGTATGGAGAGGTACTGCAGAAGTTGTACTCATATGTGTGGTCTGTGGTGGTGGAGATCTTGTGAGACTATGTGATGAGTGGGGTGTGTTGCGAATGTTACACATCTCCACATGATTGTCAGGTGCAGTCAGGGTTGGTGACAGCATTACCCCCAGCAGGGCTGCATATGTGCATCTCCCACAGGCTGTAGTATCGTATGTTGGGAGGTGAGCATTGACTGTGTACATGAGACAATTGAGCTATTGCCACATGTACGACATATTCATCATATAGACAGGCAATAGCACTGGTACGTGACAGTTGGACATGCCTGTATATGCAACCATGTCTCACAAGATATGTGAGTTACGTGTGTACAACAGCTGTTGCACTGTAAGCAAGCTGGAAATGTAAGGACAGACAGTGTACTTGTGAGAAATGGTGTGGAATGGGTGCTATATTAATCAGTAGCTCATTAAGTGCTCACAAGTTCTGAACAAGTGCTAGGCATGGAAATACAACACAGATAGGGTATTGGATAATATCAACCCACAAGTGGTGACGACAGTCATAATTGGTGGCACCGCACTATAACCCTGCTGAGTATGGTCTGCAAGTCCATGAACCATTATCAGTGTAGATGTTAGCAGTACAGATGTACATGATAGTATGAATGTTTGACTACATATACCTTTGTATGTCACAGGAGTGTTCTACCAGTGGCCTGTTGACAGAATCAACACTACAAAAGGTGCCAGAGTGACATGTGCATATCACACCAGTGCCAACTACAGTAAAACATGGTTAATGTGTTGTACTCCACCCTCATTGTAGCCCATACCACACAGACAAATGTGAGGCATCTGTGTATGTAAGGATGTGAATGGCCATGACCTATGAGCAATAGCTGTCTCAGTGTTGTGAACAACATACAGAATGGACTTTGTGGGTGAGGTGTGTGACATATGTGCACATTCTGACGGATGATATCAGTATTGTCACCACTAGGTGAATATCCCTGTACCCATTAACTACCACCTAGGCTGCGGTCAACATTATGGACACTGTATAAGGGATGGTGCTGTGCAGTTCACCTCCCTGAGTTGGTGACATCTCCAGGCCCCTTAGGTAGTCATACAAGGTACCCATGTCATGACAGGGTGCCATCCATGAGCATGGAGATCATTGGACAGGCATACACAGCACTCGGGTGACCAATATTGGATCACATATCACCTTTAAGGGGTATTGGCCATGCATGGATGGCAATACCAGCCTTCACAATCCTCACCTCCACTATGCAGCATGCTGTCTACCTTGCATAAAGACATGTGCTACACTATGATGTTGGACATGCTACATGTCCATATCCTGATCTGAAAGACATATGTCATGGACAGCCACCATCCTACTACTAGGATCGCCACATGCTGGACAGATCCCTGTGCCATACATGTGACATACTCCCGCCATACCATGCAACTCTGTCCATCATATCTGCACATGTCATCTCTGTCATACATGGTGTGATGGCCGCATGGTAGATGTAGTATCAACTGTCTGGATCAGTAATGTGGCACTGATGCACCTTGCAGTGGCAAAATGGCTGTCGGATACAGCTAGGAAACCTTGCCCGTACATGCTATAGTTGATAACCATCCCGGCAAATGATGTCCGACTAGCCATTGCCCCATGTCTATCACATATACAACACAGGCGATCCATGGCAGGATGCTGAACAGCTGTACAGTGCCGTGTAGATGTATATGGCAAAACACATGCATGTAAAGGTTTCCATGCATATGTGTGCATTGTCACTGCTCAAGTCCATTAAGGCAGTGTATGTGTTGATATGTGACATATACACAGCATCAAGGTCAACAGCATTACCGTGGACACATCCAGGCATGTGCTGATAGGTAAGAACACCAGTGCAAGCAAACAGATATGCCCACATCAAGACAGCATTCACATGGAGTATGAACAATGTAATGAGGTGACACACATATATGGTGATGATATCCAATGCATAACGGGTGTTACATGTGTGTGACATAAACATTTCAGTCGTGTCAGTGTCATGTTGATTTGCAAAGATAACTGTGCAGATGTACTAGATTTACTAGAAATATATGTGCAGCAGTATCTCTGTAAATCTCTGATACTGTGACCTGTCACCATCATTATGTCTTACAGATAATACCTCATACAGCCGCCAGGAGGATGATGTCCTCATCCCTTACCTCCATGAGAACTACGAGGTGTTGTTCAGCCACGTGCCACAGCATGCCCAGCAGCGTGATGACCTGTGGCAGGATCTTTCCAGGAGGGTGAATGATGTGGGTGGCCATAACTGCACCTACCAGCAGGTGTGCAGACACTGCATGGACTTGATATGACATGCAAAACAGCATGCCACTGCAATCACCAGGGAACAAGGTGGAACAGGTGGTGGGGCACCAACCCAGCCCCCACTCAAACACACCAAGGAGCTACTGGCCAATGAGCCTGGAGTTGCCTGGTAAGCCACTACTGCACATATGGCTATTATATCCCATTTAGTTGCATGTGTCACTGTACATTATGTAATGTAACATCATATGCAAGGTATGTTTACACACATGCTGCATACTACAGTATGCTACCATGTGTATGCACACATGTGCATACTATATGCTATTGTACAGGTGAATGTGTTAACATGCACAGTGCACCCTGTGGCTGCCATACAGTCATGGATAATGTTCAAACTGCTGTGTTACCCCTATACAGGTACCTCTGGCTTGCCGCACAGACATCAGTCCATTGCAGATGAGACTGTCATCAGTATCAGGCATGTTAAAGCATAGATCTATTCGCCATGTGGCCAGTTAACATCTGTACACTTGATGTTCGGTCCAATCACAATATACAGGTCACATCACCCATCATTCACACTGGCCACCCATGTGCAATATATACAAACGAAATGATACACCGACATGAAACCACAGTATCTGTCATTGCTACATGTGTGGACAACTGTGCATACAACGGTCGAGGTGTTGTACAATGTAGGCATATGTACTATACATTGGAACAACGCATGTTTTACGCAAACAGTACCACACAGTGAGCTGTGATATGGGCAGCCCACAGGAGTCACCATTGTGTTATATGCCCCTGCAATGGGTGCACACATTGTGATGTGCCATCTGACATGTCCCAGACACGTAGTGTTCTGGCTGCAATATTGTCACACTATCCCATAACCCATACCCCACATACCAAACATACAACCCGTTGTCTGCATAGCCCTGTGGATGGTGACATATCTGACATCTATGGGTGTATGTCATATGGGACAACACAGACATGTGAGATTGATGGCCATCACATACATTTGGCCAACACATGTGCACACATGGCCATGGGGGATGGCCTGAGACACGTAGCCGCACAGTATATGTGATGTGTATACACCCTGTTGCACATTGTCCACACATGGTCCAATTATAGCCTTAATTGACTGATTATACAGTTGGTGTGGTACACTGGACATCCTAAAAGCCTGTGCACAGCTAGTGGAGGTGTCACTGAAGTCTATCATATAAGATGTGTTGAACATCACGACTGTGTCATAGCATGACAGTAGTCACCTCTACAGCTTCCACAGACCTTGACACCACATCTGGCCACAGATACTGTACATTTCCCATGCTGCTGTAGGACATCACTGTTAGCTGTGCACCTCATGTGTGTGGTGCATCAATGTCATGTGGGACATGGTGAATTGACAAATCTGCTATGTGTGGACATGGTTGCCAGGCAGCTAAGACTCTGTAGTAGTTGTGCAGGGGTGTCATCTGTAGGTCCTCCAGTGACCTGTCACATGACACAGCATGTTTTGGTGTGTATACACCTCAGCATCGTGGTCACAGAACACAGTTATGTCATGGGAATGCATGCAGTTATGGCTATGCAATGTGTACATATTATGCACTTTATAGCAATATAGATGCCTCATGATGCCATGCAATGGCACAGTGTCTGCACTTCACACTGTATAGCAATGTAGACGGCTCACACTACCCTTCCATGCTCATGCACATTTGCTAAACATGCATTCTATCTGTAGGGCATACAGACAACACCACAATGTGATGCCCATTACGAAGCTGTACATGTGTCAGGACACCATTGTGTCAGACATGTATGCATGTTAATGCACACATCAGCAGATTACATGTCAAGGTCACGTCAGCCATGTGTACTGTTATCCTGTTCTGGTCCACATGGTGTATCATGGGGATGCATGCGTACTACCATGATTGTGCGAACTGCATGGCTACTGATATGACACCTGCTTGCTGTAGTGTGCACCCTAGGGAGGTATGCTAACTAACACTATTAATGTCTAAACTGCATGCCATCTGCTGTATCACAGGCATGCTGCATGCTGTCTGTCAAATCACATGCATGGTGTGTCTGTGTGTCTGTGTGTGTGTGTGTGTGTGTGTGTGTGTGTGTGTGTGTGTGTGTGTGTGTGTGTGTCTGTGTGTGTGTGTGTGTGTGTGTGTGTGTGTGTGTGTGTGTGTGTGTGTGTGTGTGTGTGTGTGTGTGTGTGTGTGTGTGTGTGTGTGTGTGTGTGTGTGTGTGTGTGTGTGTGTGTGTGTCTGTGTGTGTGTCTGTGTGTGTGTGTGTGTGTGTGTGTGTGTGTGTGTGTGTGTGTGTGTATATGTGTGTGTGTCTATTATAATTTAGAGTCTTTCTTTGCATTCACAGGTGATGTAGATGCGTTACCATCCTGCGGTCCATCTGCTGTTAGTGTCTCCACAGATACTAGCAGTGATGAACATATGCATGAGGTACAGGCAGGGTTGTCAGGGGCAGAATCTGTGCCAATGATTGGCATCCCAGCTATGCCTCCCTCTTCCCGGCACACAGTTCTGCTGCCAATAAATACCGCATCACCAGTGGCCATAGAGGAAGGACAGTCAGCGTCTGTTAGCGTGGAATAGGAATGTGTGGTGGCTACAGAAGGTGTTTCTCCACACCATGGTGTCAGTGTAAGGACTGCAGATGTGCCACACAGGC
This sequence comes from Protopterus annectens, assembly GCF_019279795.1. Classification (NCBI taxonomy): domain Eukaryota; kingdom Metazoa; phylum Chordata; order Ceratodontiformes; family Protopteridae; genus Protopterus; species Protopterus annectens. The sequence continues at coordinate 1,909,873,400 of NC_056735.1, forward strand.
ATGTGGCTGGTGCTGCTTGCAGGAGGACCTCTGGCAGACATGCACCTGCAGGACAGAGCGCAGCAGCTGTTATCACCAGATGCATGTTCCATACTGTAATGGTGGCACAGGCACGTGCTGAATGGCAGAACAGAGAAGGGCAGCGGCTGCAGAGGGCTGCTATCCATACCATAAATGACAACATCCAGGCATTGGCAAATGCTCAACAGCAGATTGCTGATGTTCTGGACAGGCGATTGGGTGACATGGTCGGAATCCTTGACCGTGGCATGGCAATCCGCGAGCATGAGCTGTCTGTGCTGGAACATCTGGTAGGAGTGAGGCTTAGGCCACATGGATGTAGGCCAGCTACACCACCCAGTGCAGGTCAATGTGAGCGCGCCACCTCACATGCCCGCTCCCATAGTGCTGGTAGCAGTAGCAGTGCAGCTGGTGCTGCGCTGTCCACACCTGGATACAGCAGGCCACGTGGATGTGGCCCTGGATGTTCCCAGTGGGGACACAGTTCCAGTGGACATGTGTCGTCGGACAGTAGACAATCTGTACCTCCACCTGGTAGTGCCCATGCAACCCCTGGCAGGCACAGGTCACGTGGCCGGGCACAGTGAGCTGTACAACCTGGTCTGTACAATCTGGAGCTGTCAATAATACCCCTGTGTAGGCCTCACAAAAGGCAGAACTGTGTGCACACATACACGCACCCAGCAAACATATCTGTAGGGCACCACAACACCCACATGCATACTGAACAGACATGTCCAATCATATCACTGGCACTTACCCACACACATGATGTCAGCCATTGGTGCAGCCTATGCCCCTGGCAAACATTATCACCCTGTGCATATGATGAAGCCTGTGCCGCATCCCTGTCATCCACACCATCGGTGCAGGTACATGCTCAAATGGTCTGATGCACAGGGTGAACAGAATAGTGAGAGAAGTGTATATTACATTAGTTGTGTACTGTTAACATGCACCAGACATACCATGTAGTAAAGGTTTAGCCGGCATTGCTATATGTTCACAGTATGTGTCTTGGTAACAACAGTAACAGCATGTTGGTAATGATGCCCTGGTTCCCTCCTTATGGTCTACTTGCTTGTGCCTACAGGTAGCAGTGTTTGCAGTCTCCCATGTGTAACTGTGGAGTACTCACAGGCATGTATGGCAATATCAGCATGCTATACGTAGCTTCAACCTGACTGTTGGAAAGGCTAACATACCACAGATGTCCACACACATATTGATCCAGAAGCATGTGGGCAGTTTAATAGGCTACAGTGGCTAGAGATGTGACATCCATACCAGGTCACATCACAGGTATGTTGACATGGTGCAGGGGTTGTACACAGCGGTCTGGCCGATGATTACGTTAGAGGCCACTGGATAGCATGAGGCCACACTGTGTAGCAGTAATACCCTGTCACATTACAGGAACATGCCCACACTCACGGGGTCAACAACACTATAATGCACACCCCATAGTGTTGAGGTGAGGACCCCTGCCTATGTGGTCATCACCCTCACAGTACTGTGTACCCACATGATGCATTACAGAGTAAGAACATGTACAGGTAGCCAGTATGGCTGAGACCGATGGCATCAACAGGGTAGTAGACTGCATCACCATGAGGGGTTAGGGATCAAGTGTGTTCTGTATGGTAGCATACACCCTTACTCCATCCACCAGACAGCCATACACACACACACACACACACACACACACACACACACACACACACACACACACACACACACACACTGTGGAGACCACAAATGTCATACACATATGGATAGCTGATGTGTGTGATACACACACCACCCCTGCCTATGTCATGCTTTCCACACTGCAGTATGTACAGATCTCTACAACAGTGTACAGGGGTGTGTAACAATTGGGATGTATCCCCCACCATATGTGGCATATATGGTCACACAAGCAAACACACATGGCAGTACTGTGAATGATACACCTGCTATATGATGATACGTCTGACAGACATGCAGCAGTATTGGCCACATTATGTGTACCAACTCTACGTCAGGCAATTGTGCTGCTATATGCACACGGGAGGATGTAAGTATTACAGGTGTCAAGTGATGTACAGTCAGTAACACTTGACCGCTGTGTGGGTTTTATGTCTTCACTGTCAAGTAACAGTAACATAGCATACTGTTTGCACATGTAATGGTAGGATGGCGTGTGACACACCTGTGAGCCATCCCCGGCAAACATCCATCTACACAGGTGGATCACCACTTTATGTACACACATCCATCCATACCTGATGTACATCCTACCGTACTGTCAGTATGTCACCATATACAGGTGTCAATGATGGGGCTGCATTGCAACTGCATGTTGTAGTTAGGCACAGATGAGTTACATATATCAGCTACTGCAAATGCATGGTAGCTGCATGCACACTACAAGTTGTACATGTGTGTTGGTCCTACATCCCTGTCATGTAGCCATGTTTGTATGCATTGCAGTTGGTAGACATGTGTGATGACATACATAACACATGGACTGTTGTATGATATGATGGGTGTCATGGGTAGCTAGTGCAGAAGGACTGTGTCCTCGGTCAACATTGCTACCTCATGTACTGTTAGCATTCAACAGCCATGGACCCACCTTCCATTTGCGTGCGTGTGATTGCTGTAGCCACTTGTCTGCATGGAGGACAGCAAAAGCTATGCTATGTACATATGTGTTGTGTGTGTGTTCCATGTACATAGCCACTGCGATTACATGTATGTCATATCCAAACATGCGTGTTCTTGGGTGTACAGTGACAGTCATCTGTCAGAGCCGACCTGGTTATTACAGTGGTATCATTGCAATGCATAACACATGACGGAACCCTGTCAGTACATGTGTAGTCTGCACAGTTGCTGTAGACCTATGTACAGTCCACTGGTCATGAGTCACACAGTGTTGTGGTAATGTATGGCTGTGTATTGCTGGCCCAACGACATGGTGATGTCTGAGGGCTACATTGTAGACTGCGTTGTGTACCTATGTGATCTGCACCTGAGACATCTGTGATGGCTCCTGAGTGTGTACTGGTCAGTACATGTGAGTGCCCTTCCGTGTTTAGAATCCGTGTGCATGCAAGACGGCACTTTGCAACTGCTAAGTGTGTGAGCATACCCAGTACGCTGTTGTGTAGATGGACACACAGTACATTCCAAATGGATGTGTGATACTAAGCATGTGGGCATGCCCAGTGACACCTTGTGTCGGTGATGTGCCTCTGTGTATGGGCATGGCCATTGATATCCTGTATAGCGATGGTGGTCATCCAGGCAACAGATGTCCATTTACAACATCACAATGAATGCCTACATTGAACACACTAGTTGACTGTCTTGAAGGGGGTACTGTCTGTGGCGGGTCCCGTATCTATGTAGTGTTGTTGTAGTGCTTTGTAGATATTTAGTTGCCCAGATCACACCACTGCCATGTGTGTGTCTACATCTACCTTGGGACAGTAATATGCTTTCAGACTGCTCACTCTCTATACATTCTCTATCGGCGTCCTTGCCTTTGCAGATGATGTCATCCACCTAGAAGTATGCCTCTGGGAGTGCTGTGTTCAGTAATCTCGGTAGCGCGTTCTGTAACTGCGTAATGCTGTTGTGTGATAAGGTAGTTAGGCGTATGTTCGACTCCCAGCCCTGCCAGGTGTGTGTGTTTGTGTGTGTTTCCAGCTGCCTGGGGACAGAGTAATGCTTTTAGATGGCTCACACCACATACATTCCCTATCAGCATCTTTGCCTTTGTGGATGATGTCATCCACCTAGAAGTATGCCTCTGGGAGTGCTGTGTTCAGTAATCTCGGTAACGTGTTCTGTAACTGCATAATGCTGTAGTGTGATAAGGTAGTTAGGTGTATGTTTGACTCCCAGCCCTGCCAGGTGTGTGCCTCTGTGTGTGTGTGTGTGTGTTTCCAGCTGCCTGGGGACAGAGTAATGCTTTTAGATGGCTCACACCACATACATTCCCTGTCGGTGTCTTTGCCTTTGCGGATGATGTCACCCACCTAGAAGTATGCCTCTGGGAGTGCTGTGTTCAGTAATCTCAGTAGCGCGTTCTGTAACTGCATATTGCTGTAGTGTGATAAGATAGTTAGGTGTATGTTCGACTCACAGCCCTGCTTGTGTGTGTATGTGTGTGACTTATAACACCCATCAGCAATGCACACACACCTAAACACTCACTCCATACTGAGGCGGATGCACAGGCAAGACATATACATGTGCATGTGTTTGGGATGCTTGGTTCACAGTTCTGGTATCCGGACACATCTGTTGGGGCTCTGCAGTATTCACAAGCTACATGCATACATGTTGTTATATTATTTGCTATGCTACACAATGTTAACCTGCAGTAACAGTTGCAGCAGGAACAGCATGGGGCAGGGCCACACAGCCCAACACCACTGCCAAGGCCTGTACAGGCACAGTGTGACTTGGTGAGGGAACTACCTGAGTAGAACACAGTCTGCGACAGCCCGTGCACAGTATGACCTGCCCTTGGCAAAGAGGCAACACACGGCATATGCACTGACACAGTAGGTACCCACGGATTTCCCCTCTCTGACCTGCACACAGTACAATGGATGCCAAACATGACAGTACCTGTGCTCGGCCATGTATGGGAGGTGCACTGTGTGCATCCGACATAGGCAGCACTCCAGCACTGTCCTCAAGTCTGTAACACAACCAGGGTATGTCTATTGACCTAACAAGTGGCGGTTGTATTAGAATGTGTACTTACCCATTGCTCTGGTATGTATGTGAGCATACAAGTGACTGTGGTGGCCAAATGTTAGGGCAGCAGACAGTACACATCCATAGTGGCACCATGACCTCTGTAGCACATACGGGGGTCACAATTGTAGCCTGTAGTACACAGGGTGTCCTACCCACTGCAGATTATGGGCTGACCATCATGTGTGTCCGTACAGCCCACACACGTTCCATGCAGCTGGACAGATGTAGACCAATACAGACAAATGATATACGATGGCCTATGGATATGCCCAATGACTGACCCCCAACCCCGTATGACACACACAGATGACAGTAGTCCAGGCTGTTTGATGTAGGATGTGTAATAGGACATCCAACACCACTGTGCTGGTAATTAATGCTGGGAACTGACGTACCCTGGTATCCATCCAACCAGCAATTTAGGTAGGTCCACACACTGACATGGAGTACCCGGCAGACCAGTACAGTAGTGGCAGATGTGTACAACTGCTGGCTGTGCCTCCCGTCACACCTACACATGTGAGAGTCATGTTCACCACCCATGGTGCTGTGTAGGACTGTGGTTGCATGTCCCCCCACACTATGCAGACATTTAGCAACTGTCAATGCCACATGACCATTAGCTACCCTGCAAACACAGCATGTCACCTGTCTGTGCAGAACGGTGGGGTCAGCAACACAGTACTATCTGGACATGTGACATATGCAATACAGTTGACTATACTTTGCATGCTCACACACATGATGGTATTGTCAGTCTACAACATGCACAACAGTCATACTGGGCATGCTCATACACTGAAACACAGGACGGCCAGGCATGCACACACCAGTAGTCTGGACATATCTGCCAGTACATTGCTATACTGTTGGATGTCTGCGCTGTATGATGTTTGCGGTCTATTATCTGTACATATGCCATGGTCTATTGTTCATTCACATGAGCTATGTGCGCAGGGTACTTCTACCATCACGTGTATAGGGCGGTTCTTTGTTTGTGGACAGGCCGACGCCTTTGGATCCAAACCGGGTAAGGCACAGTCCAGCAGGTGGGAGCTGTTGTGCGTGGGTTTGCACAGAGTTAAGCACTGCTGACCTCTGGTCACAGCACCTTGTCCACATTTCTTTGACAGGGCATTACTGGCATACTGGTAGACAAACACGCTTACAGCCGCTCACTCTTCGACATTTCCACTTACATTTGTCACTCATGTTGGGTGTGTGCGATCCCTTGTGATGCATATTACATCGGAATACATGACTACAGTATCGGGTATGTGTAACCATTTTGCGACGGCAGCCATTCGACTGTATGGACTCGGCGGCCTGTCCAGTGATGTAATCATATTATATGCGTGTTCCTCATACGATCTGCTCCTATCTGCCTGATACATGGGAACCGATACTCTGCAATGCTGACATGTGACTTGAGTTTGTTAACGCAGCTGTCTGCCGAGTCATGCTACCGCATGCCAACTGCACGTTGACCACCTTTCAGATTGCACGACGGGAGACTGTAGGAGTGACACCTTTCCCACTTTGCATGGGACAGTCCCTCATCACACATCACATGTGACAATACCAGAACTCTCCACCAATCGGGGACACATTTCTGCAGAATCAGGGACAGGTCATGAAAAACAGGGACACTTTTACAAAAGTAGTGCTATTAACTTGACACATTGACAGAATCAGAGCATATGACATAATACACATATTCTGACGTAACAGTTGTTTATAACTCTTACTTATTGTCATTAGTCAGTAAGTGTAATGCACCACCTTTCCTTCAACAGCCACTACATTTAGGAGGGATTAAGAAGGACACAGTTAAACTTTCAGTCAAACTCAGGGACATACCTGACATTCAGGGACAGTTGAGTGGTATGGACAATACTCTAGCCATTGCAACTGTCCTGATTAGGGGACCTTCTCATGTTGTAGGTGTCTATACTGGTTGCTTGTTACAGGTCTTGTATACCTAACACGTCGATATGTCATATGTAGTAGCATAAGCAACTATACTGCTGTTAGACTACGCTTTGATTTGCTCCAATATGTATATTTCTGTACTATACATGGCTGTAAGTATGTTCTGCCCTGGTACATCTGACAGTTCTACAGAGCAGGTTCCACTTTGGCCGTTCAGACTGGTGGTGGCCCTATAGATCCTATATGTAGAGCTATCACATGTGTCAAGGCAACGCACACCCACAGCATACCTCAACTGTCCCTTCTTTTCAGGGCCGTCCCTGATTTTGAATCAAATTTTAACTCTGTCCCTCTTAATCCCTCCTAAAACTAGTGATGTTTGGAGGGAAGGTGGTGAATTACACTTAATGAATAATGACAATAATTAAGAGTTACAAACTTCTTTTACTTCAGAAAATGTGTATTAATTTATATGCTCTGATTTTGTCAATGTTTCCAGTTAATAGCTCTAATATTTTAAATGTGTCCATGATTGTCCTTGTGTTTTCTTGACTTGTCCATGATTCTGTTGAAATTTGTCCCCAATTGGTTGAGAGGTCTGACCCACAGCCAGTAGTACACGGACGACCTCCACGGTTTGCATACATTAAGGTTATTCATGTAGCATTATAATTGATAATACTGTTTCCTATTACATGTAGCTGTTACTGATACAACAAATTGATGTCTGACACCACTACACACACTATATAAACTCCATTCCCAAACTCGCAGGCCCAGACCTCTCAACCAATTGAGGACAAATTTCAACAGAATCAGGGACAAGTCAGGAAAAAATCAAGGACAATCAGGGACACTTTTAAAATATTAGTGCTATTAACTTGAAACATTGACAGAATCAGAGCATATGAATTAATACACATTTTCTTTTTTTTTTGTAAATATTTTTATTCATTTCCAAAAACAAGAAAACATGAATGCAGGTTATTTATGACAATGAAGTATTTACAAATTATTTAAAAAAGGTAGGCTAAAAATAAACAGATATCAAACATTAAAACCAAAATAAAGTATTTACAAGGGTGTCTATTGTTGACATATAATTGACTTTCTATACAATTGTTTCCTGATTATAATCTGCTGCACTCATTATTCTCCAGTATTTCAGTTACTTTTTGCCATGCTATGTATAATGATGTAGTTCTTTCAGTTCTTCCTTTAATAGTGTTCATTTCCAATTGCGATACTGCTGACACCATATTCATGAATTGCTTAAAAGTTGGAGAAGCTTTGGATTTCCAGTTTGATGTAATGTTCTTCCTTGCAATAGCTAGGAGAGTCCATAAGATTACATATTTTGTTCTTGGCACACAGTCGGGTACAGGTGCATTAAACAAAATAATAGATTTGGAAATCTGGAATTTATCATTGAATACCATTTGCAGAAAATAATGTATTTTATCCCAATATGGTTTAATCAAATGGCATTCGTAGAACATATGCTGCCAGTCTGCTTTTATTGATAAATCACATCTCCAGCAGCCAATATTTTTCTTAAACATAAGTTCCATTTTATGAGGGGTTACATAAGATCTGTGAATGAATTGCCATGTAAAAAGTCTCCAATGTAATGAAAGTGATGTCTGCTTTGGAGAGAGAAGAATTAGTTTTTTATCTCTGTCATTTGGCACATGTCCATTAACTGATCTATAATAATTCCATATTTTGTCATTATTATGCATTTTATTTTTTGTTTGTTTTATAAATAGATGATAAGTATCCCTTTCCAGTAATGGGTTGATTCGTTAGTAATATTATATGTTCTATAAGGTTAGGAACATTTTGTCTTATTGATGGTTGCATTGTTTCTTGTTTGCTTAATATATACTGTCTTAATTCTTGTACATGTAACCACGAACTATCTTCCATATTTAATTTCTGTTTAATCTGGTCTATTGTCAGAGGTTTTCCAGAGTTTAGCAATTGATGCCAATATATTAATCCCTTTTCTTTAAGCATGTTGACTACTTCCATATTAAATGTTATTATATTACCTTGTGTGTACGCTACTGGATATAAAAGAAATGACCATGCTTTAATATCAGGATTGCTATTAATAAGATTTTGGAAAATTTTTAATGTATAAGTAATGTATTTGGAACTTATATTTTTATTCTTATGTATCATCATATAATCCTTCATCAGCCATAGAAAATTGTTTGGTACGAAATTTGTATACTTATTTGCTACTACAAATCCTGATTTTAACCAGATTCCCTCATGAACTAGCTTCCATTTTGATGTATATTTTATATTTAGCCATAATAATATTGTTTTAATAATGGATGAATGCAAATATATTTCTATGTCTGATAAACCTATGCCACCTATATCCCAATCATCTAGATGATACTTCATAGCTATCCTTGTTTTTTTTGGATACCATAGGAATCTTACCATTAAATCATTTAATTGTTTTAGGTGTGATTTAGCTGGTGGCAAAGAACAAGCTTGTATGACATAAAGAATTTTTGGAAATATGATCATTTTAATTATATAAAGCCTTTCTTCCATTGAAAAGAAGAATGTATTCCATCTTTGTATTAGATTTTTAATATTATTTAAGGTCTCTTTATAATTTGTTTCAATTGTAGTATCTAGGTTGTTAGTTATTATAATTCTCAAGTATTTAATTATATTATCGGTAGAGATATATTTATGGTATTTTTTATTTAGATCTTTTTTATTAGTATTTATAAGCAATACATTTGTTTTGTTCTCATTAAATTTAAGACTTGAAAAGTTTTGAAAGTTTTGAATTGAGTCCCATAATGCTTTTAAACAGCTATTATTATTTTTTAAGGTAATTAAAATATCATTAGCAAAAAGTTGAATTTTAAGATCTAGGCTGTTGTCTAGTTGTATTCCTTCAATATTTTTATCCATAGGTATATTATTTGCTAAGGGTTCAATGACTAGCGCAAACAATAACGGAGAAAGAGGGCAGCCTTGTTTTGTGCCCTTAGTTATTTTAATAGATTTAGACAGACAAGATCCCAGTTTTATATAAGCCAATGATTTTTCATATAATGATTTTATTAACAAAGTGAAGTTGTTTGAGAAGCCATATTCTTCTAAAACTAACCACAGATAATCCCAGTTCACTGAATCAAATGTGCTATTTATGTCTAAGTTAATAACATTCATTTTGTTTTTTGTGACATTTATATAATCAATTAAGGAAAGAATTCTTTTAATGTTGTCATAAGTGTTCCTATCTTTTATAAAACCTGTTTGATCCTCCTCTATCAAAAGTGGCAGTAAATGTTTTATTCGAGCAGCATGTATAGCCATAAAAATTTTATAATCTATATTAAGAAGTGAAATGGGTCTGTATGAGGAACATTCACCGGGATCTTTATTTTGTTTCAGAATTGGTGATATTAATGTGTACTTCCAAGAAGGAGGAATGTCTTTACCATTTTTAACTGATGTAAAGACATTCAATAACAACAGCAAAGCCTCATTTGATAGTAATTTAAACATTTCTGGGGTGATATTATCTATACCTGGAGCTTTATTTAATTTTAGCTTATTTACTTCAGCTTTAAGTTCTGTCATTGTTATTTGTTTATCTATTAGTTGTACCTGCTCCTCTAATAACCTAACTTTAACATTGTTTTTGAGAAAAGCTTTCAATACTGAATGTGTTTCTGTTTTCTCATTTTGATTATTAAGTTTATGAAAAAATAGCCTAAAAGCTTCTAGTATTCCTTCTAAATCAGATACTTTCTTTTTGGTTTCTATATTGTGTATTTCCTTGATTTGACTTGTTTTAATAATCTTTTTAGTCCTATTTGCTATTCTTCGTTGGTTGTTAGGGTTCATTGAATAGTAACATAGTTTAATTTTTTCTAAGTTGATCATTGTTTTGTGGTGTAGCGTCTCTGAGTATTTTTTATTAGTATCTTCTAATTCTTTTATTAAGGTGGTGTTTCCATTTTGAATATCAAGCTTTAAATTATCTACTTTTGACTGTAATTCCATGAATTCCTTATTCCACTGTTTTTGTTTATTTTTATACCATCCCACTGCTCTTCCATATAGGTATGCTTTCAATGCATCCCATATATATATTTCAGATACATTTTTTGTAAGATTGATATCTAGGAATGTTTGTGTCTCTTTAATATAAAATTCCTTAAAATCTTTGAGATTTGTTATGTAAGATGGTATTCTTGTTACTGATAACCTTCTCTTGAAACATAAGTCTATCTCAAACGTTATGGTGTTAATGGACATGAAATTGTCTTGACTTTATTTAATTTAGAGGTTAAATCCTTTGCTATGTACACTCTATCTATTCTAGAGTATGTATTATGCCTATGGGAAAAATGTGTAAAGAATAGTGAATCTGGGATACCATACTCATTTATGTCAACTATATTAAAAGTTTCAACAAACTCAGATAACAACTTTGTTAAAGGTGATCTCTTACGTGTAGTTTTAGTATTTGTGTCAGTTTCTTTTATAATGCAATTGAAATCTCCAGCTATGATTCAATTGCCTTTGGTATATTGTACAATGTCTTCTAAGTGTTGTTTGGCCACTCTAACACCTAGTCCTGGTATCCAATAAATATTCACTAATGTATATATCATTTCATTGATAGATATTGTCACTAGACAAAACATTCCTGAGTTGTCATGGAACGTGTTTATGATTTTAGGCATTAAAGTAGTGTTTTTCCACAAAATTGCTACTCCCATTCGCTTCTGATTATAGATGGAAGTTACTAGTAGTGTATAATTTTTATTGTTTATTTTATTTATGTCTTCCTGTGTAAGGTGTGTTTCCTGTAAAAATACTAGTTGCGCTTCACATAGCTTTAAATATCTATAAAGACTTCCCCTTTTGCAGCTATTATTTAAACCATTTACATTAAGAGATATACATTTTGCAATTGGATTTATATTAGCTTTGCTTTTATCCATATTCATATACTCGTAACAATGTGTAGATGTGTGTACATGAAGAGAATGACTTGTTCTTTCTTCTTCCAACAGTATTACAATAGATTATAGACACCCAATAAAAGTAAATTACAAAATCATAACTGAGAACAATATAAGATAAACAACCACCAAACCCCTCCATGAGAAAAAACATCTCATCCTTGAATGATCTAATCATTCAAGTGATCTCTAAGTCTGCATTTCAGCATCCTCCCCCGGCCCCGCCATATGGTAGTTTTATAATGAAAAGTATCTTATATATCTTTTAAGTATACATGTATTTGTCTTTACAGATGACCTAAATACAGTCTTTATCTATTTTTAATATTTTATAAAACACTAAGGCAACACAACTATACATAGATTTAATACTTAACTATTTGGTTTTGTTTAAATTGTAAAGAAAAATCTTTTATTTTAATATATCTTTTGTGTAGCAATAACGGTTATGCATCTTAAAAATAATATGCTTGCTGTCTATCTCCCTTATAGTGTGAGTGGCATTCATAGGTATCAAATTTATTGTAATGGTCTACCTATATATATATATATATATATATATATATATATATATATATATATATATATATATACATATATATACATACATATACATATACATACACATACACACACATATACATATACACACATACATACATGCACACATATATGCATACATACATAAAAAAATGTTAAGCATTATATGCATCAGTTAACCATGCCACAAGTTGATTAAATCAGAAAGTATCCGTAACAATGAATATAATGTTACATTTGTATTGTCATTTATCAGTAATCTTATAGTTTTCTTTTAATTCAAAAAGTCATATTTTAGTGGTATGAATGCTACTAATTTGTTTTTGGCATTGGTATTATATAGTTTAAGACTATATTTCTTAGCAATTCCTATATATTTATTAGTGCCACTGGCATATTTCATTGCTAGTGTACCACACATGCCATATGTCAAATAGCAACTCATACTCCTTATGATATTACAGGATTTATCTGCAGTGTTATAACTGTAAGGTTGGAAAATATGAGAAGCAAAGTAGGCTTTAAATATGCTATAACACAATTGTTTGGTACTTATTACTGTCAACTCTTCTACATACACAGGAAAAGATAACCTTATATGACCATCAACCATTTTCCTTCATTTTTCTCTTCATCCTTCTATTCTCCATTTTTAATAAATATTTGTTTCTATTGTGGCTTCTTTGAATTTAGTGAGGGTACTCAATATCATATTATAGATAATATACAACATTTAAACAGAGAACATGCCCAATATAGAGACATATTCTCAACTCAAGTGGTCCACACCATATATTTATAACACTGCAGTCAGAAATATACCAATGAATATGCAATAACTAGCAGCTTTGCAGCATGTGTGTGTCTCTAACAAGTACATACCTATAGGATATTAAAAAGAATAGATAGCATGTTCTTGTTTCATAATTAACAAATGCACACAGCCTGGTATTTACTTTCATAGACAGAAATTAGACCTGTTACTTATATGCATATCAGGTACCAACAGCAATATGTTAGTAAATGCCTATGCTATTCAATTCATATTTTAATGCTGATTGATATGAGATGTAGCTGACAATGGCTTTAGCATTTGTGATGTTATATAATATATATTCAGTATTATAAGTAAAAGTACGCTGCATGTCTATTTGCAATCTAAGGTTCAAGGCTGATCAATTTAGACATACAAGACAATCTCTTTAGCCTTGGTTATATAATGGGAGTTACTGTGTCTCTACACAACCATTCATTTTCAGTGAAGATGTTCAATATTAATATAACTTGCCTTTAATAAAAGCATACTTATAATTCAGCAGTTCTTTCCTATATATATATATATATATATATATATATATATATATATATATATATATATATAACAATATCATAAGCAAGTCTGAGATTTTTTCTTGCTCATTACTGCTTAATGATTGTGCTACTTAAACAATTTAATGTTTACAGAGTATCTTGATAATTAAACAGCAACTCCTTTTTACCCTTAAAATGCCTAATAACACATAGCTACATTCATGAACCTTAATTGACTTACTATCCTTAAGGTTGAGTACACTAGCTGCAGTGTATTTACAAATATGTTATATAGTTCCAGTCAAGGACTTAAATATATTAATTTTTTTATAAAATTAAGTTAAATTATAGTAATTTACGTGGGTGATCTTATCAGAAAAGATTGTAGTAAAGTCTGTATGTGTTAACTATTTATACAGTTTCTTCCAAGTAATATACTTCTTTTTAAGCTTTGTGTGCTGTTTATGTGTACAATTCAAAATGAATAACAAATAGTACAATATAATAAAACGTCATGTATGTATTGATACCTTCTAAATTCATTAGGTACTTCAGTGTACTTTTAATATTTGTTAAACTGTAAAAGCACTTTGCCATCTCATAAATAGTGTGCTGGTTACTTTAAGTAGCTTAGGAGCTGACACCACACCCATACTGTCTTGTTTTAGTGCTGACATCACTCATGACAGTTTACTTTCATTTTGTGCTTTTAGAAGGTTTAACACACTGTAATGGATTCTAACTGAAGAACCTTCATTCAGGGGTGGTAAAATAAGAGTTCCCAGCTCGTGACCATGGCGGGAAGACAAAAACAAAGTAAGTGAAGTTTTTAGGGCTTTTTTAAACTGAACACCAGCTCATTAAACTTCTATTTGTTTTCTTAACATTAAGGGCAGATATACAAGCCAAACAGTTGTTTGTTAGTCAAAAATGCACTTTTAGCATCAAAGAATAGATAATTACTTTTCAAGGCACTTTTTGACAATTATTACTATCAGTTTTTATATATTATTATGTGAATTAAATACATCAGTTTAGATATTTCATGCAGCTTAGTGTAAATAATATAAAAAGGAATCATGCTCATTTAAACACACCACATTAATATGTCAGTATAAATACATCATATTCTATACTAGCTGTAAAAGGCAGGTAATTTATAAATGAATTATCTAAATATCATTTAGAGTTAGAAAAATCATGACTGTAAGTATTTACACTGTAATAGAGAAAGATATGTTACCTTATAAAATGTCCTGCTTATCTTGTATTTATATTGCTTCAAAGACTGACACATGTAAGCATGAATGTTACAGAGCAAATAGAAGACTTCTTCTTCTTTTTCTAAGTGATGCTTAACCCCAAATTTTTATTCTTGCAGGGATAGAGAAAGATATGTTACCTTGCTTTTACAATTCCTTTATCAGAGAGAGAGAGAGACATTCTTTTCTTGCAGTTATAACTCCAGCAGAATAATCATTATCAAATCTGATTATGTTGTCTTTGTATTTAACTGGAGAAGTTGACCATGCTGTTTTTAAAATAAGTTCCTTGTCCTGTGATGAAAAAAACTTTACTATTATTGATCTCGGCTGATTTTTTGATTTGATGGTTGATGAAGCAGCTCTTAAGGATCTGTGGGCTCTTTCAATTCCATAAGAAAGAGCTTCAGGCAATTTTAAAACTTCTGGTAACCAGGTAGTAAGGAAAGTCACCATGTTATCTCCCTCTGTTTTCTCTGGTAGCCCATAGATGCAAGGTTATTTCGTCTGGACCTGTTCTCTAGATCCTCTATTTTATTTTGTAATGAAGCATTTTGTTGTGATAAAAAATGTAGCTGAAGATCTTGTTCTGAGAGTCTGCCCTCAGTATCATTTAAGGATCTCTCTATGTCAGCTATTTGAGAATTCTGTTGCGTCATTATTTCTTGTAGTTGCTGTATTTGTTTTGTAGATCTCTCCTCAAAAGTGTCCAGTTTGGTATTCATTTTGTCAAATTTCACTGACAAGTCTTGTATAGCATTCAATAAAGACTGTATCTCCTTTTTCATCATCTGGTCCTGTGTGGTATGCTTAGAAAAGCTCATTTTCAGTAGATTCAGATACCTTCCTTCTTGTTTTTGACAGGAAAAATAATGTTTAAAGCCAAATTTTTTGCACTGTAGACTTCTAGTGATATTAGTAGAAGTAATTCAACAAAATAGGTTTGTCTACAATATCTAGTTTTTAAAAATTCCTGTCAGAAATATCTTTTGAGTGCAGAGCTGGGAAAAGATGCTGCCAACTAGTCTACATCCTAGCCACGCCCCCTCAATGCACATTTTCTGAAGTAAAAGAAGTTTATAACTCTTAATTATTGTCATTATTCATTAAGTGTAATTCACCATCTTTCCTCCAAAAGTCACTAGTTTTAGGTGGGATTAAGAGGGACAGAGTTAAAATTTGAGTCGAAATCAGGGACATCCATGAAAATCAGGGACAGTTGAGAGGTATGCACAGGCCATGTGCCATAACTGTCATTTTGCAAGACACAACTTCCCAGACGGGTGTGTCCCTCGCAGGCATACGGGTGTTTAACCTCTTCTATTATGCTATCATCTACCTGAAGTGGTCAGCAACATATGCACTTTCCGTCAGTAGCAGAACTCATACCAATGGGTGTGACTGAACACTGTATCAGGAACAATGCATAATACCCTGCGGGACACATTTAGACAATTGGTTCTATTAACCAGACACATTCACAGTCACAGAACATATGTATTCATTCACGTTTGTCGAGGTACATGCTGCTTATGACCCATACATGTTGTCATCTGTCATTACCTGTATTCCGCCACCTGTTCACCTAATATCAGTAGTTCTGGCAGTGTTTATTTGGACTTTGTTACATTCTGATACATAACTATGGACATCCATGCTACTCGGGTACACGGCACTGTGTAGGTCTCTATGTATTCACCGATGGTTTACAAACTATCCAGTAGATGTGCTCTTCGGATTTGGGAGGTGTAGGCGTATGCTATGCCCACATAGGAATATTAATGACTTCCACTGGACAGGCCTACTACATCTCTGCCAACCAGCACCTGCACACTTAAGCCCATTAATGCATACCCATGGTCCACCTACCTGGCACCCCTCTACAGCAGTCGTGACAAATACTTACTGTGACTGCAGCTGGGGTATGAGCACACCCCTACACATTGCCCACTCTCCCCATCTCAGGACACATGTCCCACGTTTTGTCAACCCATGTATTATCACACTTGCACAACCTACTGTTCCATGTACACCTACATCCTGCTCGTATTAGTGTCGGCAGATTCTTTCATACCTGACTTTTTGGGGTCCCGCAAGGGACACCGTTATCCATGTTTAAAGTGTAGACCTTGCAGAACTCTCCCACGGGTCCTTTCCTACTGGTGTTTTGGACAGCGGCAGTGTATTGATCTGTATTGCCTGTCTGTATGTCTGTCTGGCCTAGCTGGGCGATGTGGGGGGTACAACGTTTCTTTATTGGACCTCCCAGTCACAAATGCCTGGGCTGTAAATATGTTACCCCTAATTGCTGTGAAGTAACCTATTTATGTGAATGTGTATATCTACACTGACATATAGTTTGTTTTGTGTGTATGTGTATATATCACTACCTGTTGTTTGTGTATATATATATCTATCTATATATAGCCGTAGTATATCCTTGTGTGTGTGTGTGTGTGTGTGTGTGTGTGTGTGTGTGTGTGTGTGTGTGTGTGTGTGTGTGTATATATATATTTATATATATATATATATATATATATATATATATATATATATATATATCTATCTATATCCATATGGATATATATGTGTATGTAAATGATTATAACTATGTGTATATATACATTTTTATCTATATATACATCTGTGTGTCCGTTAACCTATACATTTCCCGGACATGGACACTTACACATGCATGTTGGTTTTATCCCTGCTTCAACAGCATACTATTGCCTTAGTCATTCTGACACCGACACTTCACTCCGGTGAACTTGTGCTCAGTATATTGCACGTTATGCAGTGGACAGATGTTGCAGGTTTTTCATGTCTGGGGTGCCGCTGCTAACTGGGTTGTGATAGTGTCATTCGACCTATTCCTCGTATGCGCAGCCTATTATTCCTGCTACTGTGTTTGTTTCTGTACATGTTCATATTATTACTGTTGATAGGATGTGTGTTTGTGTTACTGTGACTGTACATCGACAAATTGTTGTCTTCATGTAGTTGTGTCTTTCTGCTTTTCCCGGTTTGGGGTTGTCACAGCAGAACTCCGTTCCGCTCATGGGTGGCATATAGGTTTTACATGCCGGGCTGCCAGACCTGATGCACAACATCCGACAACGATACACCCATTCACGCATGTCTCCATGCAAATGACGCTCTAGCTGGGAATTGCAACTACGTACTAGCTGACCTCCACGGGCCACTCCATTGCACCCGGTGCAACATACCCTATCACTCCTGTGTCCATACTCATATATCCATGGTTTCTCCTGCACACCCATGTTGAGTTTCCCAGCATAACAGACATTATACACCTGATATCACAGCCATGACACACCTTTACACATTGCCCTCTCATGAGCGTTGGGGCCCTACACACATTTTGTACTACCTCGTGTATTCACAGGCTCACCATCCATTCATATTTGCACATATGTGCCTTTCCTGGTGTTATGGATTATGAACGATTTGCAGGTTACAAGTGTAGGTGGTCGCAACATGTCCTACATTCCGTCTGTTTACAATATTGACGTAGCACTTCAACAATGTTATGGCCATTAGTATAGCCCTGCCTCTGGTGTGGAGAGCAGTGCTGTACCCACACTTGTGCAGCTTTATGTGACATGCACTGTGAGCACTTCATAATTCCTAACTTGCTCTGGATTCCCTTCACAACCCTTAGGTTTGCTTTCGTCTTTCAGCATTCCTAACATATGTATATATATATATATATATATATATATATATATATATATATATATATGTGTACATATATATATGTGTGTGTGTGTGTGTGTGTGTATATAGATAGATATGTAACTATATAATTGCATATTTCTGTTATGCCTGCGGATATTTCTCTATACTCACATCTATCTAACTATATATATATATATATATATATATCTATATACATGAAAGTTACAGCTGTAGAAGACAACATACTTTTGCTATGCTAATAGCTGCGTACACCCACGCAGGCTGACTTGCATCTACTTATTATGAGTTACATATGTTTACAGGCACGTCTTTAGGATTACATGTGCCTTATTCCTTATGACAGTACCACTTTGATGGAATCCGGTTAATGGACCCATGCGATCGCGGTCACCTTTACATGTATAACTATTGGCTTTACAGCACAGAGGCATTCATTGCACCGGGAATGCCTTTACGTTGGGCGGATGCTGTAACCACTACACTATTGGTGTTCTGGCTCATTTGTATGTATACCCATGGTTCATAGCTACTCTGACATACGTCTCACTGCTTCCCTTACACAGCAAGCATCCATTCTCCAGCTGGGAAAACTGCAGTACTACAATTAGGACAGTCCCTGTTTCCTACTGCTCTGGACCCGTGCTGCGAGTCTACTCACTCCAAGGATATTCATAACCCCTACTCTTATAGTCCTCGCACATACGCATGTTTGATTGTCAGGGTTTTCATGTGCTGGTCCAGGTTTAGGCTCGGCCGACTGGTGACTAGCACTGCCCTGGCACTGTTCAAAGATCAGATGTAGCACATGGACAAAGTTAGTCCAGAGTTTAACATTCTACCTGTGTTTACAGATGCAGGTGTTTGGGCACCTCTGACCACATTATTGGGTCGGCGCTACATAATTTAGGATGGGGAGTGGTTCCACTACATAATGCAGGTTGGGGGGGGTGGTTTCCCTTCCCATTTGACTATTTCATTCATTTATACATACAATGAATATTATTCTGAACATCTGTTATGAAATCACTACATGTATGCAATAGTCTTGTCAACAGCTATTTGGTTGGTCTACTTCTGTGTACGGACCTTTCTGATACTCGGGGACTTGTGTTTACAGTGACAGGGACAAGGCTATGACAACTCAGGGACAATCATGGACACTTCTGCTATATTAGTACTATTAACTTGGAACATGTTGACAGATTCGTAATACTACTAATTGTCTGCAGTTAAATGCGTCTAGTACTCTTCATTGTTGTAAGTAGTCATTCTCATTCAACACCTTTCCCCCAAAGGGCACTGGCTTTGTGAGTTTTTAAGGGTCTGGCCAGTTATTGTGTGAATGATCTCACCATTGCTATCGTTGACATTGTCATATGTATGGGCGTTCTGTATTCCGGTGACTAGGGTTGGCACCTTTTCAAATGACCAAGATGGGACATTTTCGGAACACACCAGGTTTTACAAGCCGACACATGCCCACGGTCAGTACTATGGATAGAACTTTACTTATTTGCCTGCATTAAAGCCTATTGTTGTAGCGGTTTATTTGCTTATTCTGTTTCTTGCAACATTTAGGTATTGTAGATACTGCAATCATTATTTTCTGCTACTATTACATAACATATGGGACATGATTATGTCCTACAATCCCAGGACATTTGCCATTTGCAATGTCTTTTGTCAGGACACAACTGTCCAACGATGGACTATCCCTCGCAAAGCAGGACAGATGAGAACCCTACTGCGGGCACCAGATTGTTTGGCCCAACACATAGCCACGGTCACTGCAGGTTTAGAACAGTCATTTGCTTCCTAGCTGTAAGCCTTATACCTTTGGCACTTTTGTTGTTTGCCTGTTTCTTGTACGAATTACGTTTACTCTATCCTGATGTGACCGCTTTCGGCAACTGTTACATGCAGTATGGTGCATAGTTATTCCCCACGGTCACAAGACATTTAGCATTGTACCATTGTTGGTCAGGTCACACCTACACACACATTAATTGTCCCTCACACAGTGGATCAGGGGTATCCTGTTTACGTCAGTGCCTTCATCACCCTTATACCATGTGCCACTATGCGGATGTGTGCAATATATTCTCCCGCTTATTCATGTCGGGACACGTGCATCACGGGCAGGTGTTTGATCCTGGGTAGTAGGTTATGCATGACCATTTAGGGCTGGACAGTGTTGTGCACCTCTAATGCACATTCCAACTTGTGTCCAGATATCTACAGGACTGGACTTCATGTCTTCCATTCTAATGTTTACACAGGTTACGTATCCCATGAGGGATATCCCAAAAATTGGACCAGTCCAAAACAAGACAAATACCAAACATCTTTCTGGCTTTACAAAAATGTGCTGGGGGTTATACATGCAAGGGGTACATAGTGTGCAATCCTGCAATTGCCTAGGGTGACACTACCTACTACATATGCATAGTGGTCACTATGTGTAGCTGTGGCTGCACCAAACCAGTAGGCCAAGTATGGCTGGATTTGGTGGACGTTCAGGTAAGGGAGCGGGTTGTGTGATGTGGAGGGGATGCTGGGTAGTCCATTATGCATCCAGGTGTGTTGCATTTGTTATGGCCAGTTCCATCAGGACCAATCTGTGGGTATGTGCCGGTGACATGTCTATACATTTGTATCGCACATTTCAATATTCATATGTTTGTGGGATTGTGTTCTACAGTATGGCCTGTCTGGTTGTATTGCAGCTGTTTATACATGTGTTTGTGTTTCTTTCAGCTTCACCCGCTGCTCCCTCATACACCTCCAGTTCACCTATTCTGCATACGACACAATATCGTCTTGGAGGATTGTACCATTACCCATCCCCCCACACAAACAGATTCCTCACACCCCATACATCACTGCTTTGGTTGTTGGCCCATGACACGGCCAGAGTAACACATTGAATACCCTATATGTGTCAGGTACCTGTATGGTTGTGTGGACTACCCTGCCATGTTTGCTTTCCACATGCTATACCTCACACACATAAGTACACGCCCATACTTAACTTTCATTACATGGTTGGTATACTCGGGTACTACCTGTTAAACTGTGACACATCATGACAAGTTCGGCTTGTGCCGCTGATTTCCGGATTTTGGCAGACTGTTCTACTCATTGGTAGGATGCCAACTTTTCCTATGTCCAGGATGGGATATATTCTGTACACATGTCCGACTGTACTGGACAACATGTCCCCACAGTCGATGGTTTGCATAATACTGTTCCTTTCAGCCTACATGTTTCCTTATTGTTGTAGCTGTTTATATGCTCCTTCTGTTTTGTTTACATGCTTATTCTATTTCCTATCACATTTGGTATGTGAAATGTGGACATACCTTTTGTATGTGACTATTACATGCCTTGTGGGATATGATTCGGACATACAGTTGCTAGATATGTACATTTATCGTGTATTTTGTTATGGACACATCTGCCCATCTGTGTACCCTCCCTCACATTATGGGTCAGCTGGTGACCCTCACCATTGGGCTGGACGTACCTACTGGCGGCTCGCAAACATATGATGCATTTCGCTTCCACTTGGTATAGCTATCTACACTGTGTTGGACTATGGCCACATGGTCTTCCATGTCATTTGTTCGCGGGATAGGGACCTGTTATTCCCTACTGTGCATTTGTGTTTGCTTCTTCATTTTGTGTTCGCAGGAACTTTCTTGCATGCTTTGCATGCGTTTCAGTATCCACGGACACTGACAGATGTGATTACTATCTTGCAACTTGTTATATGCAAGCATTTTAGGTTGCACATCGACACCTGCCATTTCCATGCCTCCGTGCGGCACTTCGACATGCCCTATGCACTCGCGCTCCTTTCCTGTGCACGTGGTTGTAGCGGCAGCGTGCCTTCATTAATATGCATTTGGCGCGATTGTGTCATCTTCACGCCGCACTGTCGGCACAAGCCTACCGCTGTCCTTGCGCCGAGCTTCATGAATCCTGGGGAATGACAATTATTAGAGTTATAGACTATTTTTACTTCAGAAAATGTATATTAAATCTCATTGCCTTATTATGTTAACATCTGAAATTAACAGTACTGATATTTTTAAAAAAACATCCCTGGTTATCCCTTATTATTTCTGGATTTATCCCTGATTCTTTTGAGATTTGTCCTTATATAGTTGAGAGCTATGCTCTTAATATGTTATTGGAAACAACACTAAAAGTAGATTAGTCATTCTGCAAAATAACACTGAGATTCAGTTTCCATATAGACACCTTGAATGAAGAAATAGCATACACAAAACTGGCCTTTCTTGAAGTAGTAAACCCAGATTCTTTTTAACGCTTGCATTTCTATCACTTTTAAGTGTCTGACATCAGAAGTTCCACTTTTATATGTCATGCGTCAGACATCACAATTCTGTGTGACAGCTAAAACTGTTTTCCAAAATAATATTTTTTGTATTGGAACAAATAATTAACACAGGTGAGAAGAGTGGCTATGGGGGAAGCTCTATAGCCTGTTGTGCCAATATCATACTTTTATACTGTGAGGAAGAAACAATGCACAATAGTGACATTTGATCATGCATAAAATGCTACTGGTGCTTTATAACTGATATTTTTATTATCTGAGTAGGTGGTTAAAACAGGCTTGGAAAACTGATGTTATTTGTATGTTTCTACATTTTTTTATTTCTTTCACTTTGAAAATAATTTTTATCTTGCCTTTTTAGGTCTAACAGTTGCCAAAGACAGTGCTCATAATAAACTGCCTGGCAGAGTTAGCATGCACTTCTAATATCTTAAAACATCAATAAAGGAGAAATTGACAACATCTAGTCCCCTGACTGTAGCAGAAAATGAGTTTCATAAAAAAAGTTTTTAGAATAGATTAAAAGTCTGAGGTGAAAGGGTATCTTCTAAGCTCACTAAAATAAAAATGTTAAATATCCATTGTGTCTTCAAGAAAAGAAACACCTGTCAGCAACTCAAGATTCTGTGCATACAGTTATTATTTTTGTTAATAGCTTTCACCATCTTAACATGTGTACTTTGGTTACACATTGGTTACAGTGGACATTCATTTTTTTCTCTGAAGAGGCATCCCTCATGCCCTCTCTATCAATCAAGGAAAATAAATCTGTAACCCTTCTCCTGGAAAATTCAAGAATGTTGACCCTGTCATCAATAAGACACCGATCTGTTATGAACTTTGGTCATTGGTCTATTTGTCTGCATCCTTGTCATTTGCCTTTCTTTACAGTGCCCAGAGCAGTGAGGCGAACCTATGACACACGTGTCAAAGGTGACATGCCATGATGTTCTGGGTGGCATACCAGCATTCACCAACACACAAGTTATCAAAGAAACTGATTTTGCATTTTTTGCTGGTATCAAGTGCATTGAATTATTTTGTGCCAGGAGTCAGTTCAACAACATTGTTGCAGAGAGAAGGCAGTTATTAACTTCAAAGACTATTTCAGTATACTGACTCAATAGAATCTGCAAAAGGCAGTGCTGACATTGTTTTCTCTTCATGGCTGCACTTCTGCAAAGGGCACGTAGTCTGCATTTCAAAGAGTGTGCTGTTTTACATTCCTCTCAACTGTCTTCTTAATCCCTCCTAAAACTGGGAACTTTTTGCACTTATTAATGACAATAATTAGATTTATAGACTTATTTTACTTCAGAAAATGTATATTAATTCACATTATTTTTTTCTGTCAGTGTCTAAAATTAATAGTACAGGTAGTTTAAAACCATCCATGCCTCTTATTTCTATATTTGTCCCTGATTCTGTTGAGATTTATCCCTGATGTATTGAGATCTATGCTGCTTTATTTTTATTTATTTATTTTATGTTTTTTTTTGTTGGGGGGGGGGGGTGAAACGCCAGCAGAGTCAAGTTAGGCATTTTCTGAATGTTTGACACAACAAGCCCAAAAGATTTGCCATCACTGCCCTAGAGTATCTAGCGGTAGTAAAAACATTGCTCATCTTTGTGAGGCAAAGAGATAATTTAGCTTTCAGTTACCGTGCTACCTAATCATTATGTGTCTTCTTTTTCTTAATTAATCAGAATATATATACATGTGTGTGTGTGTGTGTGTGTGTGTGTGTGTGTGTGTGTGTGTGTGTGTGTGTGTGTGTGTGTGTGTGTGTGTGTGTGTGTTTGTGTGTGTGTATCTGTGTGTATGCATGTATGTGTATATATGTATATATATATATATATATATATATATATATATATATATATATATAGGGTCTGTATCATAAAATCAAAAACACTATTTGTTGAATGCTTATTAGTTGAACACTAATAAGTGAAAACTCTAAATATCGAACGGACATCTCAGTTAAATGTTTTGCTGGGAAAACAACCAGTCAGCCATCATCGGGGATTTGCCCATTTCCCTAGTGTAGTGCAATCTCAGAGTTAGTATATTTAGTTGGGGTTGTGGGGGTTATAGGGGCATAGCCTCCCACTACAATGGGTTTTATTTGGTGATGTTTTTGTGTAGTTCACTGGATTGGCCAACTGTTTTTTAACCCAGGGAAAGTTTTTACTGAAACATTTATTCGCTGTTTAGAGTTTTCACTTATTAGTGTTTGACTAATAAGGGTTCGACAAATAATGTTTTCAATTATATGATATAGACCCATGTGTGTGAGTGTGTGTGTATATATATATATATATATATATATATATATATATATATATATATATTTATAAAGAGAGAGAGAGATAGCTATAGATTAGATATATAGACATTATATATATATATATATATATATATATATATATATATATATATATATCTATGTGTGTGTGTGTGTGTGTGTGTGTGTGTGTGTGTGTGTGTAAATACATGCATATCTTTACATTTTCATATGCTCCATTATACATTTACAAAGATGACTTATATCATGAAAGAACAAGTCCTCTTCTGTTGAATTGGTATGGCAAGGTGAAAACATAGAGTTTTTATTTCCATAACCACAAGTGAAAGATTTATTGAAAAAAACATTCCACCCCTTCATTAGGAAGCACAAAGAACATGTTTTCTTATGATGTGAATAATCTACAAATTGTATCTTTAGTGAATGCATATCTACAACTCGGGATTGTAAGCACAGTCCATTTTTATTTGGGAATTATAGTTTACTAATTCACATTAGTTGTACCTCACTTCAGTCCCTTTGTTGTATATGCCTGATAACTGCGAAGTGACAATTATTTCTCCAGGACTCATTTCTTATCTTGCAGTTACTGAAGCTTATATAGTCACTCATTTAGATGACATTGTGCTTTTTAAATTCTGTTTAAATTACATGTTTCTGAGGAGGCCTTTGCTTTTTATGCTGTAAAGTGAAGTGAAGTGGCTTGAGAACCAAACTGAGCTTCTGTCTCTAAAGTTGTCACATTGCAACATTCACAACATCTATTATCAGACATTTGTTGTGCTGTACATGTAACAACCATCCCATCAATCCAGCAAAAAAGCCTAAGGCCTGCCTTTATGAAGATCTTGTCATGAATTTATTAATAACATGGTCGACTTTAATAAACCCAAGCTTTTCATGATAAGACATTTTGCAAACATCTGTAGCTTTGTTTGATGGCAATGTTTGTTTTTGGTGACAGACTGAAGACTAATTAGTTTATTTTAAAATCTCAGTGAATATCTTGGCTAACACTTGAACAAATACGTTAGGTCTTGATTCTGAAGGAACCAACATCTCTTCACATCTCTGAGAAGGAATGTGTCTGTAAGTTACTTGAAGAATTCATTAGATTAATATAGAAAGAGTCAATAATATAGTTTTATTGGCAGTGAAATTTTTAATAAGGGTGAAAAGGTACTGAGAATAATTTCTATCTTCCACTTGGCTAATTCTGCACCTTGCAATAAATGAAAAATGCAATTTTCTTGTTCCAAGGATACAGCTCAATTTAGTGATGGATTAGTTTATTTGTATTTATGAGTCACTGCGTAGACACTCATGCTGCAAAGCAATAAAGGGAAATAGCTGAAAGTTCTCTTAAATAAAGTCTGGTCCCCAGACATCATCACAAGTACCACTAAAACAATGCCTATATAAAAACAAGCAAGTAGCCTCTTACTGATATTTCTAATGAGTGCTGAGCATGATTTGCTCTCATGGTACATATTTCTTGAAGAAACCCAAGTGTAGCTTTTCCTCCTGCACATCTCTTTCACACATTCTCTCTCTCACTCGTTCTCTTTACTTGTTATGTCAGACATAATTATTTTCAGACAGATCTGTTACTTCTGTTGTATTTATGTAAAAAAGGCATGATATTACGAAGTATAACATGTCAACATTTAACACACTAAATCATGTGCTTTGCTGTTTGCATTCTGAAGTCCATCATAACTGACAGGCTACTAAATATTCATGCTATGCAATGCTAGCTTAGCTGTCAAGAAAATGTCACACTTATTTGTATACTAGGCCATCATAAATATATATCATACTGTTCGGTGCGTGTACAGCTGTTTAACATAAAGGGTGGTATTCATAGCCATTACACAAAAGCATTAAGGCTATTTGCACTGTCTGAGAATGAACGCAGTAAGCTGCGATTCATAGATGCCACTTACACTAACACCTGATGGTTGCAAATAAGCCTAAGCAAATGAAGTGATAATTTGGTATAAATGAGCAATGATGTATAACAGTGTATGCTAGTGAAGCATTCTCTCAACTATTTGCGATTCATAGCAAAATTCTTCTGCTTTGCCACTCTGTCTGCAGATTTTATAAAGAGCAGTCTCACCTATTCTATCTACTTGAAATCTGCAAAGATGCTGTTACTTACTGATAGCTTTGTCATTCCCTGTTGTGACCTGCTTTACTTGACTGAGCAGAATCCATTTGTGTTCAGCCTGCTGAATGGCCAAAAAGATGGAGATATAAGCAGAGAATGACATAATTTTGATAATCAGGAGATTTTTGATAGGTTTAGCATGGAGAAAGATATATTAAGGGTTTTAGTGAGCATTCATAACTCCATAGGGGAACTGGAGGAATGCGTGGGCTTCCTATCCTTGCAGATATTAATACCTGTATATCCCTCACTATATTTGTCAAAGGGAACTTCCAGAGATAGACTGCAGATAATCTGCATATCTCACAGGTTTCTGACTCAAAGATACTTTAGCAGTTCTTGGATATACTCTTGGCATATGTAGATCAGTGCATCTATTTTACAATGTCACCTCAAGACTAAGCCAGGACTATATATGCCTTTTATGGATTGTCACATTTCTTGGAGGTACTTGTTGCAATTAGGGCCCCGTCTGGTCCGTGAGGTGAGCAGTACTATGATGGGAAGGGCTACCATTCCATTAACTGACATATAGTGTGTGACTCATAAGGGTGCAGCACCAACGTCTCTTCCCAGCATCCTGTAAGTGCACAGGATTCACATATTTGGCAAAAAAAGCTCACTCATCCACCTCTTCCTGCATGCTAGCGCTCATCTTGTTGGTAACTGAAAAAAATATATTTTCTCTTTTTTCTATTTTATTTAAGTAACTCTTCATGGCAAAATATATTGCTTAATACTAAAGATATTTTCTTTGTTTTGTATTCCACCTCTTCTTTTCTCTCTCTCTCTCTTTCTATCTCACTATTTTTGTCTTCCAGGTGATGCTGGATATCCACTAGAACCATGGCTCATGACACCAGTGAAAAATCTAAGTGGTGTTGCAGAGGAGAACTTCAATACTGACCTGCCCTAACCCAGTATTGC
Organism: Protopterus annectens; assembly: GCF_019279795.1. Taxonomy (NCBI): domain Eukaryota; kingdom Metazoa; phylum Chordata; order Ceratodontiformes; family Protopteridae; genus Protopterus; species Protopterus annectens. Next base: position 1,909,901,743 of record NC_056735.1, read on the forward strand.
CATCAAGAAGGTCTTTGGCCTACTGAACAGTAATTTTAGGTGCCTGGATGGCTCTGCGGGTGCCCTTCAGCATAATACAGCTACTGTATGCAGGATGTCTACTGCATGTTGCATCCTGCACAATATGATCATGCACTAGTCTGGTGGTGAAGTGACCCATGCTGTCACTGCAGCATCCAGTTCTACTCATACTACAACTAATGGTGAACAGCCAATAACAGTAGCAAGTGGCCCCGTGTAGCAGGCTTATGCATGGCATATGGCCATGCAGGTGAAAAAGGCTGTACCTAGTCCACAACTATGGAGCATGATATTCAAGTTAGTGTTTTCTTTTGTGTAAAAAACACATAGAACTTAACTGATGCATGCCATGCTATCTGTGGGCTATGCCATGTGGTGCATGGTCTACTGTTTCTGTTCATCTGACATTCTTTCCTATCTTTAAATAATTATTATTTTGTCTGGAAAAGTCATTTCTGAGTGCTTACTGACTTGTGTTCAGTGCTGGCATAAGGCAGCATATAAAAAATAATTAAATTTTTAACTGTTTTGCACATTAAATTCTAGTGAGGTCTGTACCTAAGTATGTACATACTGAATGTTGTCAGATTGTTCTTATTACCAAAGGGTGTTACTTCAGTATTTAACATGAGTTTATGCCTTGCATTTGAAGGAAAATGTAGCATATTGTTTATTACATTGTGCAATGTTTTCTTAATGTAAGATATGCCCCGGGATTCATGAAGCTTGCACCAGGCGCAGGCATAGCGTAGGCGGTCTAACACCAAATATGGCCGCCGAGCAATTCAGGTACGATCCAATTCCACGTGCACTACCAGCGTACGCCAGATCTGTGCAGCTATCAGCTCATGTATGCTAATCACCCCATGCGCAGTAGTGCAGCATGCAAATGAAGGTACATAGCAATTCATGAAGTGGTGCAGGTGTAGCGTAAGCATACAGAAATGTAAACCAAAAAAATGGTTTACATTTTTTTCAAACAGAACATCGGAGCCCTGAAAGCGGACCAAACTTACGTATTACAAAGTTAACATATGCCAAATGGTTAAATATACAGCCAATGGTATAAAAAAAATGCACAACACATAAAAAATAACATTTAATGTCATGGCCACACTAACGCAAAGTACAACTGCAGGGTACGTGTGCGCAAACAGGAACACAAGGAAAATATATACAGATGTCATAAAATTTCAATGTAACACAAATCACAATTTCGCCATAATAGTCAATGGTATGCATGCTACACCACAACCAAGGAGCAAGGGTTGCTAAGGGTCTGTGACAGTGTTCAGCTCGGTAACTATGAATTAGTAGTCAATGCCATGCAAATGAGACAAGTAATACTGAATCGCAAATGCCTTTCTAGCGTAAGGCTGTGCCACATGGTGTAGCAGTATAACACCGAGGAGTGGCCTGGAGGTATACATGACATCAGCAGAGGGGTGTGCCACCGTAGCTGTAAGCACATTGAAGCATTGCTAATCTGGGTTGCCCATTGCTAAACAAAGCCGCAGGATAGGGGTGTGGATGTAGCCATAGCTTTGCTTAGCTGACAGCACACAAGGTGACTGAAAGTGCATGTGTATGCAGATGAAACCCGGTAAATGGCTGCGCGTGGCGCGCACCACAGCTGAAACAGGAAGGTTATGGGAAGACAATAAGGAAATGCCGCAGTAGTGTAACTGGAGTATAACTGAGTAATTAACACCTATTAACTCACAGTGGGTCATTGACAGTAGCTAACAAGGCTGCTAGCAGCAACCTGCAGAACAGGAAAGGGGAGGTGCCGGATTACAAAGAAAAGAGAACTGTCACAGCAGAGCAAAGCAAACCTGCAGTAGATCGGCTATAGAACACATTTCGCAACACAATCCTGGGTTGGGAAAGTAGAAAATAAGAAATCAGGCTGCTGGATGCATGTCTGACAATGGGAGGGGAATTGGTTTGAAAAGCGAAGGCAAGGGCAAGAGGTGATCCACAGCAGCCAAATGTAATTCAACACCAAAGGCACCACAATAGCAGTACCTGCGGTAAAACACATAAGTAAGATACCCTGCAGCTCGGATTGTACATACACACCCTATGACATCATCAGCTTCCAAAGCACAATAGTATAAAGTGTGAAGGCACCTCACACACACTTGTGTATTCCCAAACATTGCACCATCAGTGTAAACAGACGGGGAACTTTTACAATGTACATGTTGGGAGCTGCCATAGCTGTGATTCATCAACATGTGTTGGAGACTGAAGGTGGTGTGGAGGATGATGCTGACAACCACCTCAGGGCACTGGAGGAAGAGAAGAGTGTTCAGACCAAGGGTAACCTACCAGGGGCTAGATGATCTGGAGATAGTAGAGCATTAAAGGGTGGACAGGGACATCATACAGCAAATCGTTAAGCTGTGCCAGCCACACCTCAGAGCTGGAAACAACAGAGGGGAACCCATCCCAGTGAACATAAAGGTATGTGTAATCTTGAGAATACTAGCCACAGGTACCTTTCAAATACCAACTGGAGATATTATGGGGATCTCACAGGCATCAGTATCCAGGGTACTCCATCAGTTCCCGGATGCCATGTTACCACATGCCAATGAGCATATATACTTTCCCCAAACTCAGGAGGAGTTGGCCAACAATATGTGCCTCTTCCACCATGTGGCAGTCTACCTGGAGGTACTGGGTGCAATAAACTGCATGCACATACATATCAAGTCACCACCCATTGAGCATGGTAGGTGCTACATAAACCACAAGGGATACCACTCCATCAACTGCCAGGCCTTGTGCAATGCCCAAGGCATTATCATGGATGTGTGTGCTGGCAGCCCTGGAAGCTACCATGACTCCCACATCTGCCATGCCTCACAACTGTATCAGGTATTTCTCAGGGGGGCCATCCCATATGGCCACCTTGTGGGGGATGCTGGCTATCCACTGCAGCCGTGGATGATGACTCCCATCAGAAATGCACACACACCCATGCAAGAATGCCATAATGAGGCATAGCACAAACCAGAATCATCATAAAGCATGAGTTTGGGATGCTGAAATCATGGTTCCATTGCTTGGACATATCTGGTGGAGCCTTGCAGTACTCTCCAGGCACGTGTGCCCACATCTTCATAGTATGTGCCATGCTACATAATATGATCCTGCAGAAACAGCTGCAGCAGGGACATAATGGTGAAGGCCCTCACAGCCCACCACAATTGCCAAGGGCACCACAGGCACAGAGGGATTCAGACCACGAACACCCTGTGCCAGCCCCAGTAGGCAGACTGAGGCATGCCCAATATGCCCATGCCTTTGCAAAGAGGGAACATATAGCACATACACTGACAGTGTAGGCCCCTATGGACTGACACACTTCTCCACCTGCACACACAGTAAAATGGATGGCACACACATATGACCACCTGTAAATTGTCATGTATAGGTGGTCTACTGTGTGCATCCTACATAGGCAGCCCTCAACTATTGCACACACAACTGCTATAGGCACAAGGTAAGTCAATACCTGAACAGTAAATTAAGCTAACAGCATGTGTTGATACTGCATGTATAGGTTCCTAGGTACATTGGTAGGTACATGCCTAATTGTCAGAGGCCATTCATAAGCCTAGCCAAAATGTGTCAGCTGCCGCCACCCCATTGATTAACTAACTGTCCCTCTGTAGAGCAGACCCAGTTGTGGGATCCCTTGTGTGTAACCACTGTTCCCCACCCACTCTGCAAGGATTCCCTGGTGTGTTAATGAGGGGCTCCATATAATGTAATCAGGGATGTAGTTCCAAAGCATGGGGAGTACGCATGACAGGTATCTGTCACCCCAGCATTCTCCAGTTATGGTTGTGGCAAGGTGTATCACATTACAGTGTGTGGCTCACTGTGACATGGATTCCCATAGCTGGAGCACATCCATTAAGCATCACTTGGACATACCATTAATAGGTATCATCCATATGTAAACTAACTGAGTTACACATTTGTTTGCAGTAGGGAGGAGTATCTGTAGTACAGTCTACATACTAAACACCATAACACTCGTACATATCCCAGATGCCCCAGAGGTAAAGCCACTGACTGTCTCGTGCATGGTCCCAGTTCCACGACCTGCAAGGGCTGTTACGTAATTCTGATGTCCTGATTAATGGATGTTGAATGCAGGTCATTAAAGCACGTTTAAGCACATGTTAGCGGGTTTTTGCACCGGTAAGTATCATTTAAACATGACTACATGGATATGCACAACACAGGTCTAACCTTTGCTGAATATTACGCAGATCACGGGCAAAGCTGCTCAGAACCATTGAAATGTGCGTTATTTACCCTTGTGCTAATAGTGCTTACTCTGAGAGGTAAAATGACCACTGCCAGGAGTAGAACACACAACCATGTACACAGTCTTCACAATAACCTACCACTAAGCTACCTGAGATGTACCAATGGCAAGTGTGTATTGTGACAGGTTAAAACACAAAAGGGCGGAGTTCGGGGAATAGGATACAATGTCATGTATCCAACAAAAGGTGTATTCTCTCTCTCTCTGTATATATATATATATATATATATATATATATATAAATATATATATATATATATATATATATATATATATATATATATATATATATATATATATTACAGATGATAGATGATAGAGATATATGTTCATATATATGGATATACATATGTATGCAAGTATATAGATAGGTTAACATCATCTACACAACCATGGAGGTACATATGAATAGGATACTACCAAATACAGAATGCTTTACATACCGACACACTTAATCTCGAGGCTTAAAGACCGAAAGACCACAGTACCAGAACACTAGAACCATGAGTACTATTATCACAATGTTAAGAGACATTTAGTTAGTGCTTCTGGTGCTGCGGTCCAGGTAGGAATGTTGTTTAAGTGTGTTTCTGATTGCTGTAGTGTGTGCTCTGAGTGTGGGGTGTGTTTCCGGGGGACTGTAATATGTTTGTGTGTGGGTTTGCTTCGTGTGTCTGTTTGTGCTATCTTGGAGGTAGATTATTACAGTAGGTGTGGTGTGAGGGGTGCAGCCACCACATGGGGTGTGTATGGGGGCATGGCCACCTGGCCATACGTAGTGTAGGATGGTTTGTTTGGATGTGATGGGTAGCAGTGTGTCTGTGTGTACGTGTGTGTGTTCTGTGTTTGTGTTAGTTCCAGGAGTTTGACTGTCGCGAGTTTGAGTGTTCAGTATTGTGGGGTTTGGGAGTCTGGGAATGGTAATGTGGTCATTGGAAGTGTGTGCGTTGCTGAATCCGTGGGTATGCCTTATACAGCGGTTGAAGTCTTCAAATATGTGCATAACATGGACCATAGCAATTGCACACTCCACCACGACCGAACGTTATGATCAAAGGATATGGAGAGTATATATGTCTATACACTATTACAAATATGTACTATGGACATGAGCCAAAGATAGGGTCACCACCTGTCCCACCTTGTGAGGGGCAGTCCCTCTATGTGCGGTAGTGTCCTGACCAAAATGAGTACAAATACTAATATCCTGCAATCTCGAGACATTTGGCATGTTCCGTATTTAATGTAATTGTTGCATAAAATAGTCATCTGTATCTAAAATACCTACATGTAACAAGAAACAGGATAACCAAGTAAACTGCTACAAGAATATAAGCTTTTATATAGACAGATATGTAAAGTTCTATACTTTGTACTGACCATGGGTATGTGTCAGCCTCTAAAATCTGATGTGTGTCTTGCAAATGTCCCACCATGGCCATTTGAAAAGGTGGCAACCCAAGCCAAAGAAGTTGAGTCACCAACACAACTCCAATGAGTGCAAATATCTGTGACAGAAATACACAAGACAGCTTTCATGTAGCAACATTTCATTACATACCGATGTATTTCCGAAGGGATTGAAGGACCAACATCACCTGCATGCTATACAAGAACCAATTAACAATGGATTAATGAATAAGCCTGCAATTACCATAGTATTAGTCTACTAAAGGATAGGTCTTCAAATAGGGAAGGAGCCCTTACACACATATTGAATATGTATAAATGCAGTTCCTACACACCTGCATCTGCTATGTACACCCACCTACATCTCCCCCACACCTGAAACAATTGCAATACAGACTGTAATAACATCGCAAACATCCACTCACTCTATGACATCTGTAGAAACCTTAAAATACCTTATGAGAGACACACTATAATGGCCCTATGTGAAATTGTTTTTGTTGTACAATGGAACAGACGCCGATGTTACAGGGTTTGGTTGCAATAATCCTGTATCAGACGGCTGATATAACAGATAGACTCACATGTAGAACTACATCCTCTAGCCATTACATACAATCCATGGGGGCCATGAAGTTAATATATCTCTGTGTGTCTCCATATAGCTGTTGCAATTCATCACAAACAACACATCTAGGCCGTCTTTCTCGAAGGTAGGGCAAAGGGACAATGCCCAAGTGGAGTATTCAATTATACCCCACTGTTGCCATGTCATTGGCTAATGGAGTAGCTGCACAGCTAATGTGCATGTAATCATCTACTCTGGAACACCAATTGGTGGCAGGATACCACATGTTACTGATATCTAAGTATAAAAGGATGGCTTCTCATACATTCAAACCGTATGTACATACAAGAAAAATGTTACAACAGAAAACAAATAGGACTTATATTATCATCAGCTCAGGATACTAATAAGGTATGTGGAACACTCAGTATGTTAGTGTATGTAGTACCTGTTCTGTAATAATTAAAGTGTACGCAATGCATATAGTGGGAAAAGGTATTATTTAGTGATGTATTGTTGAGCATAGTAACGCTCATAGAAATTGTGTGTACTGCTGTGGGCCACAAGGTAAATACCTCATACACCACAAGGGATGCTATATAAGGACTTTAAACACAACAATTCCACTCCAGCCGATGTCAGTGGCAGGGTTTGTCAAACAAGTACATGCCATAACAGGGGATAGTATATGTTGATATACTGTAACAGTAGGCATATGTATGGGTATATAACTGAGAATAACATGTCTAAGGTGGTCCTGCTGTGTAATTATGATTTGCATTGTGGGATATTGTGGCAAAAATGTGAAATGTACAATATTGTAGATAGATATGTCTAACATTTTACATAGGATTACTGTTATGTTATGCTAACACCAGTTATGTCTATTGGCATGTATAATACACAATAACAGGATACATATGACTTGTAGTCACCAGACAGTGTAGCTGCATGATAGCTAATTGAAATGGAAGAGCTAGTCAATTATCCATTCACAAAGGATATGTAATAGCTTCATAGGTTCATAGTTAGGTACTATGCTGTCTGGCCAAGGCCATTCGTAAGCCTACCTACAGTGTTTTCACTTGCGGCCCCTCCCTAGGTTAGTGTCCTGTGCCTGTGAACAGCAGAGCCATTCACTTCCTGCACCTCTGTACAGCAGAGCCACTGCAGTGATCCCTGGTGTACATGTCTGTCTCCCATCCACCCATCGAGGTATCTCTTGAAGAGTGCTAGTGAGGGTCCTTCCCTGATGTACATAGGAATCATGTTCCAAAGTATGGTGAGTGTCCGGGTCAGGAATGTATCCCTCCAGCACATCCTAGTCATCGTTGAATTTAGGTACATATCCCAGAGCATGTGGCTCTTAGTTGCTTTTGCTTATGTGGAGCATATCCATCAATATTGGTTTGGACATGGGCCTTGTATGTTCAGCAGAGATCTCTTCTGAGTATGCGGTATGCAAACGAGTACAGTTGGGGTTTCTGTAGTTGGGCTGCATACGTCATCCTTCAGAGTTCAGTATTCCTTTTGGTGTGGTAATGTTGTGGTATTTAAAGCCGTTGCTGTTGTCTCGTTAGGTACATCTCAAATGGGGTGTTGTACCCTTTAATATGTTTCATAAGTCATGAGTAGAGAGGCACAATGGCTGCCTTTGTTCTGGCTACAAACCCATTAGAGATTAGGGTGGCCACGTAGAAGGATATCCACACCACCTTGGCAGTATATTTATCAAAGGAGTGAATGCTATCTACTTGGGTTCTAAGATCCTTTATTATGTCTTATGTATGTAGGGGACTACTACCTATGTGACAGTCCATGAGTGATTGATGTAATCCAAAGGGGATGTCTATGCACCTTGTAGCATGCAGCTTGAGGCCATGTTACTGACACCAGGTATTTGTCCCAGTGACACCCTTATGGAGGGTGTCTGTATCAGCTGGGGAATCAATCATGGCCCCTAGTTTACAGTCATCTGCAAACCTATTCAGGGTAAGTCTTCCTGTGCTAGCCTGTACCTCAGAGAAACATATACCAAACATGAGGGGCCCTATGACCAAGGACTGGGGGACACCAATCATAACTGATTTACAGTAAGAACAAGGGTATGCTACCCTCACTGTGTGGGTTCTGTCCATGAGCCACTTTGCATAACATCTCGTGATGTAGGGATTAATGTGCAGGTGGTTGTGTATGTTGACAATACCAGAATGGGGAACGGTGTTGAAAGCCTTTGAGAGGTAAAAGGTAGGCTGTGTGGACCTCCTTACCCTCATCTACTGCCTTGGTAACTGTCTCAAAGGACTCCACCAGGTTTAGGAGGCATGGTCTGGCCCTAATAAATCCAAACTGGGTGCAAGCAAAGGTTTGGAGGCCACCAATGTCTCTGTGAATGATATCCATGATGATGTGCTCCATAGCCTTGCAGAACAGTCTAGTCAGGTGTATAGGACAATAGTTCCCCTGGTCCATTGTGGCGCTACTTTTGTGGAGTGTGATAACTGTTGCTGTGCACCATTCAGGGGCCACAATGCCTGATGCAAGACTATTAGTGAATATATTGCCCAAGTGGGGAGCCATTTCATTCTGAAGTTCATGGAAATCGCAGCCTGGGATGTTGTACGGTCACATGGATGCTGTATTCCTGGCTTTAGAGAGTGCAGCTTTGACTCAGGCATGAGAAACAGTGTGTGAATGCAATTGCCAGGGAACAAGGTGCAACATGTGGTGGGCCACCAACCCAGCCCCCACTCATATGTACCGAGGAGCTACTGGCCAACCTGGGGACACCGTCAGAACAGCATCCACAAACCTTAGCTGACATCGTGGAGGTGGGTGTCTCTCAACCACCGAACCTGGAGTTGCCTGGGAAGTCACTACTGCACATATAACTATTATATCCCATATAGTTGCATGTGTCACAGTACAATATGTAATGTAGCATCATATGCAAGGCATGTATACACACATGCCGCATACTATAATATGCTACTCTGTGTATGCACACATGTGCATACTCGATAGTATATCTTATTGTACTGGCGAATGTGTTAACATGCACATTGCACCCTGTAGCTGTCATACAGGTGTGGATAATGATCATACTGCTGTGTCACCCCTATATAGGTACCTCTAGCGTTCCGCTGAGACAGCAGGTTGTTGTAGGTGAGACAGTTATAAGTATCAGGCATGTTAATGCACAGATCTATTCGCCATGTGGCCAGTTAACACATGTATACATAATGTGTGGTCCGGTCAGAATATACAGGTCACATCTGCAATCCATCACACTGACTACCCATGTACAATACTTACAAACTAAGTGAAACACCAACATGAAACCTCAGAAACTGTCATTGTTAGATGTGTGGACAGCTGTGCATACAACGGTGGAGGTGTTGTTCAATGTAGGAACATGTACTTCACATCAGAACTACACATGTGGGGTACACAAACAGTACTACACAGTGAACTGGAGTATGGGCAGCCCACGGGATTCACCATTGTAAATTATGCCCCTACTATGAGTGCACACATTGTGATATGCCATCTGATATGTCCATGACATGTAGTGGGCCAGCTGCAACATTGTCTCACTATCCCATAAAACATACCCCACATACCAAACATACAACCCTTTGTCTGCATAACCCTGTGGACAGTGGAGTATATGACATCTATGGGTGTATGTCATATGGGACAACACAGACATGTGAGATAGACGGCCATCACAACCGTTTGGCCAACACATGTTCACACATGGCCATGGAGGATGGCCAGAGACGTGTACCAACACACAGTAGATGTGATGTGTTTGTGTGTACACCCTGTTGTACGTTGGCTACACACGGTCCAACTATAGCCTTTGCTGAATGGTTATATTGCAGATGTGGAACACTGGACATCCTACAAGCTTGTGCACAGCTTGTGGAGGCGTAACTTCATTCGACCACATAAGATGTGTTGAACATCATGACTGTGTCACAGCATGACAGTAGTCACCTGTACAGCATCCACATACATACACAGACAACCACATCAGGCCACAGATACAGTAAATTTCCCTTGCTGCTGTTGGACATCACTGTCAGCTGTGCACCTCGTGTGTGTGTGTGGTACACAAATGTCATTTGGGACATGGTGTATTGACAAGTCTGCTATGTGTAGACATGGTTGCCAGGCAGCTAAAATATGTTTGCAGATGTGCAGGGGTGTCATCCGTATGTCCTTTGGTGACTTGTGTCACACATTACACATCACGGTTTAGTGTGTATACACCTCAGCGATGTGGGTCACAGTCCACAGTATATATGTATTGTGTATGCACACAGTCATGGCTATGCACTGTGTCTATAATTCACACTGTATAGCAATAGAGATGTGTCATGATTCCATGCAATGGCACTGTGTCTGTACTTCACACTGTATAGCAATACAGACGCCTCATAATACCTATCAATGGTCATGCACATCTGCTAAATGTGCATTTTATCTGTAGGACGGACAGACAACACTGCAATGTGACACCATTACCCCACTGTATATGTGACAGGACACCATTGTGTTAAACATGTATGCATGTCAATGCACACGTCAGCAGATTACATGTCATGCTACATGTTAATATCAAGGTCATATGCCACACATCAGCCATGTGTACTGTTAAACTGTGCTGGTCCACATGGTGTAACTCAGGGATGCATGCCTACTACCATGATTGTTTGAAATGCATGGCTTCTGCTATAACACATGCTTGCTGTTGTGTGCAACCCAGGGATGCATGATAACTACCACTATTATTGTCTGAGCTGCATGCCGTCTGCTGTATCACATGCATGTTGCATGCCTTCTGTCAAATCACATGCATGGTGTGTGTGTGTGTGTGTGTGTGTGTGTGTGTGTGTGTGTGTGTGTGTGTGTGTGTGTGTGTGTGTGTGTGTGTGTGTGTGTGTGTGTGTGTGTGTGTGTGTGTGTGTGTGTGTGTGTGTGTGTGTGTGTGTGTGTGTGCGTGTGTGTGTATCTGTGTCTGTGTGTCTGTGTGTGTGTGTGTGTCTGTATTGTAATGTAGAGTCTTTGTTTGCCTTCACAGATGATGTAGGTGCGTTACCCTACTGTGGTCCATCTGATATTAGTGTCCCCACAGACTCTAGCAGTGATGATGAACATATGCTTGAGGCACAGGCAGGGTTGTCAGGGGCTGAATCTGTGCCATTGGTTGCCATTCCACCTATATCCCCTCATCCCCGCACACAGATCTCATGCCAATTCATACCCCATCACCAGTGGCATAGAGTAAGGACAGTTAGCGTGTGGTAGCTTGGAAAAGGAAAGTGTGGTGGCTACGGAAGGTGTGTATTCACCCCATGATGTCAGGCAAATGACTGCAGATGGGCCACACAGGCATGTGGCCAGTGCTGCTCATAGGGGGACCTCTGGCCGACATGCCCCTGCAGGACAGAACGCAGCAGCTGGTGTCACCAGATGCATGCTCCAGGCTGTAATGGTGGCACAGGCACGTGCTGAATGGCAGACAGAGAAGGGCAGAGGCTTCAGAGGGCTGCTATCCATTCTTTAAATGACAACATACAGGCATTGGCAAATGCTCAATAGTAGATTGTTGAGGTTTTAGACAGACAATTGGGTGACATGGTTGGAATCCTTGACCGTGGCATGACAATCCACGAGCGTGAGCTGTCTGTGCTGGAACATCTGGTAGGAGTGAGGTGTAGGGCAAGTGGACATAGGCCAACTATGTCACCTGGTGCAGGTCTACGTGAATGAGCTACCTCACATGCCCGCTCCCATAGTGATGGTAGCAGCAGCAGTGCAGCTGGTGCTGTGCTGTCCACACCAGGACACAGCAGGCCATGTGCACGTGGCCCTGGATGGTCCCAATGGGGACACGGTTCCATTGGACATGTATCATTGGACAGTACCTAATCTACACCTCTGCCTGGTAGTGCCCATGCAGCCCCTGGCAGGCACAGGTCACGTGGCTGTGGCCGGAAACTGTGAGCTGTAAAACCTGGTCTGTACAGTCTGGAGCTGTCAATAATACCCCTGTGTAGGCCAGACACATGGCAGAACTGTGTGTACACATACACACACATACCAGAAACATTTGCAGGGCACTGCAACATTAACATGCATAACAACTACACATGGCCAATTAAATCACAGGCCCTAACCCACACACATGATGTCATCCACTGGTGCAGCCTAGGCCCCTGGCAAACATTATCACCCCGTGCATATGATGATGTCTGTGCCACATCCCTGTCATCCACACCATCGGTACAGGGATATGCTCATATGGTCTGATGCACAGGGTGAACAGAATAGGGTAATAAGTGTAGATTACAATTGTTGTGTACTGTTGACATGCAGCAGACATACCATGTAGCACAAGTTTAGAATGCATTGTTTTCTGTTCACAGTATGTGTCTTGGTAACAACAGTAACAGCATGTTGGTAATGATGTCCTGCTTCCCTCCTTCAGATCTAATTGCATGTGCCATTGAGTGCCAGTATTTGCAGTTTCCCATGTGTAAATGTGGACTACTCTCAGGTATGTATGGCAATACCAGCATGCTATTCGTAGCTTCAACCTCACTGTTAGAAAGGCTGACATTCCAAAGATGTCTATACATCTACAGATCCAGGAGCATTGGAGCTGTGCACTAAGCTACAGTAGCTAGAGACATGACACCCATACTGGGTGACATCACAGCTACAGTTACATGGGGCGGGGAGTTTACATAGTGGTCTAGATGATGACAGGGGTAGAGGCCAGTTGATAGCTTGAGGCCTCACTGTGTAGCAGTAATACACATTCACATTACAGGATGAGAACACACAACTCTACACACACACACACACACACACACACACACACACACACACACACACACACACACACACACACATAGACACACACACACACACACACACACACACACACACACACACACACGCACACACGCACACACACGCACACACACACACACGCACACACACACACACACACACACACACACACACACACACACACACAGGTATTTACACACATGTATTCAGACACACAGTAACACGCCCACACTCACGGGGTCAACAACACTGTAACACACAAACACACTTGATAGTGTTGATGTGAGGACCCCTGCCTATGTGGTAATCACCATTACAGTACTGTACACCCACATGATGCGACACAGAGAATACACATGTACAGATAGTCAGTAATGCCTAAGATCAACAGCATCAACAGGGTAGTAGATTGCATCACCTGGAGGGGTTAGGGGTCCTATCTGTTCACTATGGTAACATACATCCCCACTCCATGGACCAGATAGCCATACATACATACACACACACACACACACACACACACACACACACACACACACACACACACTATGTCCACAACTGAATGCATCTATGTCATGCACATACAGATAGCTTACATGTGTGTGAAACACACCCCACCCCTGCCTTGCTTTCAACACTGCAGTATGTACAGATCTCTACAACAGTGTACAGGAGTGTGAGTAACAATTGGAATATATTCCCCACCATACATGGCATATGTTGACACACAAGCAAACACACATGGCAATACTGGGAATCAAACACCTGCTATCCTAAGATACGTATGACAGACATGCAGCAGTATTGGCTGCATTGCAATGTGTACCGATGGTACCTTTGGCAATTGTGGTGATATATGCACTCAGGAGGTCTCAAGTGTTACAGGTGTCAAGTGATTTACAGTCAATGACACCCTGACCACTGTGTAGGTTGTATGTCTTCCCCTTCAATTAACAGAAACATAGCTTAGTGTTTACACATGTTATGGTAGGACGGCTTGTGACACACCTGTGAGCTGTCTTCAGCAAACATTCATCTGCAAAGATGGCCCACCATTTAGTTATGTCCACACATCCGTCCATACCTGATGTACATCTTACCGTACTGTCAGTATGTCACCATATACAGTTGGCAATGATGGGGCTGCATTGCAACTGCATGTTGTAGCAAGACACATGTCACCTGCAAACATCAGCTACTGCACATGCATGGTAGCTGAATGCACACCACTACATGTACATGTGCGTAGGTCCTACATTCCTGTCATTTAACCATGTTTGTATGCATTGCAATTGGTGGACATGTGTGATGACATATATGACACATGGACTGTACAGAGGGAATGTTACCTCAGTCAACATTGATATCACACCTTATGTACTGCTAGCATTCAACAGCCATGGACCTACCTTCCATGTGCATGTGTGTAATTGCTGTTGCCACCTGTCTGCACAAAGGACAGCAACAGCTATGCTATGTACATATGTGTTTTGTGTGTGTGTGTGTGTGTGTGTGTGTGTGTGTGTGTGTGTGGGGGGGCATGTACATATCCATGACAGGTACATGTATGTCATATCCAAACATGAGGGTGTTTACTGGTGTACAGCAACAGTCATCTGTTACTGCTGTATATGACCCAGGGCCCCTGTTATGTGTACAGTCGACCTGGTTATGAGCAGTGGTATCATTGCATTGCATAACACATGATGCAACTGTGTCAGTACATGGGTAGTCTGCACAGTTGATGTAGAGCTAGGTACAATCCACTGGTCATGGGTCACATGGTGTTGTACTGATATATGTTCTACCACATGTATGGATGTGTGTTGCTGGTCCAAGGACATGGTGATGTCTGAGGGCTACAGCCTAGAATGTGGCTTTTGACACTGTGATCTGCACCTGACACATCTGTGTTGCCTTTTGAGGGTGTACTGGTCAGTACATGTGAGTGGCCTTCATGTACATGGGGACACCACCACTGGAGCGGTCTGTAATGGTGTTATGGCCCACATGTCTGTATCCGAGGTATACGGTGGTAGTGCTATTGTGCACAACTGAGCCTTCAGCCAGGTGTTCCTCACTGCACAGATGTCAGTATTCCCCATTGTTTGATCTACACTGGGCAGCTGTGATTACGAATGCTACACATCTAGCAGTGTTTAGCATACACATACAATGCAGTTGTCCTCTAGGTGTCAGGGAGTTAACCTGGTTTCAAAACATTCATCTATGAATGGCACTATATGGGTGAAGTAGCCACTCCTGTCCGGACATCACCATGGGTGGTATTAGTGTGCCAGGTTTAGATTGGTACATCTAAAGTGACGGACAGCACCAGACATTGTGTAGAAGACCATTGTCAGATATATGTAGTGCAGCATTCCTGCTAACATTGACAACTATTGACATTGGAGTCCATTACAATGTGTTGTTCATGTCTAACTGTAATAGCATGGCCACTGTGCCCTTCCATGTTTAGAATCAGAGTGCATGCAAAACAGCCCTGTGCTATTAAGTGTGTGAGCATGCCCAGTATAACATTATGTAGATGGACACATAGCGCATCCAAACGGCCATGTGCTACTAAGTGTGTGAGCATACCCAATGACACCTTGTGTTGGTTATGTGCCTCTATGTGTATGGGCATGGCTATTGTAACCCTGTATAGCGATAGTAATCATCCAGTCAACAGATGGCCATATCCCACTTCAGGATGGATTCCTACATTGAACACACTGGTTCACAGGTATGTACATCGTAACTGCCAGCATCCATGTCGATGTCCACATTCCTAGAAGGTCATATTGACAGTCTTGAAAGGTGTAGTGTCTGTGGCATAGCTCGTATCTATGTAGTATTATAATAGTGGTCTGTAGATAGGCAGTTGTCCTGATCACACCACTGGTGTGTGTTTGTCTCCGTCTGCCTGTGGACAGAAATATGCTTTTAGACTGCTCACACTCCATACAATCCTTATCACCGTCTTTTCCATTGCTGATGATGTCACCCACCTAGAAGTACACCTCTGGGAGTGCTATGTCCTACTAATCTCGGTAGCGCATCCTGTAATTGTGTAATGCTGTAATGTGATAAGGTAGCTAGGTCTCTGTTCTAGTCCCAGCCATGCCAACTTTGTGTGTGTGTGTGTCTCCGTCTGCCTGGGACAGAAATATACTTTTAGACTGCTCACACTCCATACAATCCCTATCACCATCTTTTTCATTGCTGATGATGTCACCCACCTAGAAGTACACCTCTGGGAGTGCTGTGTCCCAGTAATCTCGGGAGTGCATTCTGTAAACGCATAATGCTGTAGTGTGGTAAGGTAGTTAGGTCTGTGTTCTAATCCCAGTCATGCCAACTATGTGTGCGGCTCCATCTGCCTGGGGACAGAAATGTGCTTTTAGACTGCTCACACTCCATACAATCCCTATCGCCATCTTTTCCATTGCTGATGATGTCACCCACCTAGAAGTACACCTCTGGGAGTGCTGTGTCCCAGTAATCTCAGTAGTGCATTCTCTAACTGCGTGATGCTGTTGTATGATAAGGTAGTTAGGTCTGTATTCTAATCCCAGCCATGCCATGGGTGTGTGTCTCTGTCTGCCTGGGGAGAGAAATATGCTTTTAGACTGCTCACACTCCATACAATCCCTATCGCCGTCTTTTCCATTGCTGATGATGTCACCCACCTAGAAGTACAGCTCTGGGAGTGCTGTGTCCTAGTAATCTCGGTAGCACATTCTGTAACTGCGTAATGCTGTAGTGTGATAAAGTAGCTAGGTTTGTGTTCTAATCCCAGCCATGCCAACTTTGTGTGTCTCCATCTGCTTGGGGACAGAAATATGCTTTTAGACTGCTCACACTCCATACAATCCCTATCGCTGTCTTTTTCATTGCTGATGAAGTCACCCACCTAGAAGTACACCTCTGGGAGTACTGTGTCCCAGTAATCCTGATAGCACGTTCTGTAACTGCATAATGCTGTAGTGTGATAAAATAGACAGGTAGGTACAGGTGTGTGTGTTTGGCAGTCATATCCTATGTGTTGGTGTCCGTGAGTGGCTAGCTCCAGGATATACTGAGGAGCTTGTTTTGTTGTTTTCCTATATAGTGTCCATAAATGTCACAATTGGCCAAGAGACTGGATTGGCAAGACATACACATACATTTGGCAATAGGTCTGGTGAGTAATGTCAGCAGCCCTAATCTTAGCCTTAATGCAGTCTGAACCCATGTGATGCACAGAAACACACTTGCCTTGATATTAACACCAGTACATAATGCAGGAAGCGCATTTGGTTTCCTTTTCATTCTTGTCTAATGCTTTGGTGTCACGTAGTCTAGTGTTAAGATATATATTCTATATCTACGTATGTGTGTGTGTGTATATGTACATGTGTGTGTGTGTGTGTGTGTGTGTGTGTGTGTGTGTATCTATCTATATATATATATATATATATATATATATATATATATATATATATCCACAAAAAACAATGAATCCCACAAAAATGCCGTAAAACCACCAGGAGGAAGCAGCAAGTCAAAGTAAAATGATAGCTAATTATAGCAAACACTCAAAGTGCTGATTTAAGTTAAAAACTTTCTTTTAATACAGAACAAAAACGTAAGCGCTTTCGCGGAGTTGCTCTCCGCTTCATCAGACGATAAAAACTCAAACCATCATAATCAAATATATACCTTACATCAGTTAAACAATTAATCAATTAATTAAAACAATTAATATTTAAAACTACAACGTAAATTCATCAGATGTGCCCACAGAGTTCATAATAACATATTAATGCCATATAGTCTAAACAGAATTCATTACTACTCATATCTTATCTAAGCTTCACATAGAATATCTTGTGTAAAAATTGATGCAATAAATTATTAAAATAATAAATTGATACAAAAATGAGGACTTATTAAAGCAATTCCTAACTACTATGCTATCGAAGAGCTCTACCTTTAAGAATTGGTTTGATAGTCACGCTCTCATTCAGACCACTCCCCCTGTGCGCTCCTAATCTGAAAATCTATTTAAGTTCAGCCTGTTCTGTTAAATTAATAATGTCACCTAATCTAACGTTAGGATATTGTACATGTAATACTTGAAAATAAAATCTATGATCTAATCCCTCCTTAAGTGTGTGCGTAGCTATCGCACTGTATTCCTGTTTTCTCTCCAAGCAGTATACATGATCTCTGATCCTTTCTCTCAATGATCTATTCGTTTTACCAACTTGCTGCTTCCTCCTGGTGGTTTTACGGCATATGTATGTATATATATATATATATATATATATATATATATATATATATATGGACATTAGCACACATAAATCTACATGATGGAATACATGTCGTATACTGTTGAATGCCTGTGCTGGATGATCTGTACATGATAACCTCAGATGTGTGTATATCTGCCCTGGCTTAGTGGTAAAGCACATCGTCTGTGGTGGGCAGGGTCCTGGGTTCGAGCTGTGCAGACATCGGTTGTTTTGTTGTTGGGAAGAACAAGGGACATCGAATACGGTGATAGTAAGGCGCTTTTAACCAGTTGTGTGTGGATCTGCTTGACAGTAAGCAGTGGTTATTTTTGGGGAGGCACAGTATGGGTCATGTAACTATGCATTAGAAGACAATACTATGCAAACAAGGTGGAAAATAGAGAATCCCATTTATCCCCAGGATGTGATGCAGATCCCAAGAGTGTATGTGCATAGATAGCCAGGTGCAGGACTCGAATATAGGTGAAAGCATGGGGGGTGTCAGGCATACTGTACGTGCATTGGAGCCCTGTGTCTTGGGATTGCTCCTGCCTTAGCACGCCTAAGATAGGGGTGTGTCTATACCTGCCTAGTGCAATTGGGTGGGACAACAGCAGTAGGAGAGTAGTCAAGGTGAACAAGCTGGGCAAACAGCTGATAATTATCACAATCAGCAGATTACAGGCCCAGCCCAGCACGGAACACTACGATAAAGTAAGCAAGCACCATACCCTTGGGTTTTTCCACACTCTACACCATCGGTGTATACATGCAGGGAAATTTTACAAAAGAATCCAATGAGATAAGAAGGACTGCAGCAGGCAACATAGACCAACATGTGCAGGAGGCTGAGGGTGGTGAGGATGTGAATGCTGCTTAACAACTCTCAGTGAGGAGACAGAGAAGACTGTAGAGACTCCGGGTTACCTACCAGGGGCTACATGAGCTGGAGATAGTGGAGTGCTATGGGCTGGACAGAGACCTCCTACAGCAGATTGTTGAGCTGTGCCGGCCACACCTGACACATTCAACAGGCCGAGGGGAAACCCATCTCAGTGGATACCAAAATATGTGTAGGCCTAGGTATACTAGCCACAGGTACCTCCCAAAGCACAACTGAGGATATCATGGGGATCTCACAGGCATCTGCATCCAGAGTATTCCACCAGTTCCTGGATGCCATGTCACCACATGCCAGTGAGCACGTACATTTCCTCAAAACACCTGAGGTGTTGACCAGCAATATGCCTCTCTTCCACCAAATTGCAGACTACCCTGAGGTAGTGGGTGCTATAGCCTGCACTCATGTATGCATCAAAGCACCACCCGGTGAGCGGGGTAGGGCCTACATTAACTGCAAGGGCATCCCCTCCATCAACTGCCAGGTCATATGCGATGCCCAGGGCATTATACTGAATGTGTGTGCTGGCTGCCCTGGAAGCTATGATAATTCCGATATGTGGCATGTGACACAGCTGTACCACAGCTTTGCCAATATGGACATCCCCTACGGTCACCTAGTGGGGGATGCTGGGTACCCACTGGAGCTGTGGCTGATGACACCCGTTAGAAATGCACACACACCTGAACAACTACACCATAATGAGGCACATGCATAGGCAAGACATATAATTGAGCATGTGTTTGGGATGCTCAGGCACGGTTCCAGTGTCTGGAGACATCCGGTGGAGCCTTGCAGTATTCATCAGCTACATGCACCCAAATTGTTATGGTATGTTCTATGCTACACAATATGATCCTGCGGAAACAGCTGCAGCAGGAACAGAATGGGGTAGGGCCACACAGCCCCCCACCAATGCCAAGGCCTGTACAGGCACAGAGTGACTCAGAGGAGGAACTACCTGAGCCAGACCCAGTAGGCGGAAGGAGGCGTGCCCACTATGACCTGGCCTTGGCAAAGAGGCAACGCATAGCATATGCACTGACACAGTAGGTACCCAGGGAATGTCACCCTCTCTAACTCGCACAGACAGTAAAAGGGATGACAAACATGACACTACCTGTGCTCAGCCATGTATAGGAAGTGCACTGTGTGCATCCAACACAGGCAGCCCTCCAGCACCATCCTCAGGTCTGGCACACCCTCAAGGTAAGTCAATCAACCTACCAATTGGCAGTTGTATTAGAATGTGCTGTTACCTGTAGCTATGGTATGGATGTGAGCATGCAAGGGAAGTTGGTGGCCGAATGCTAAGACAGCGGACAGTAGACATCCATAGTGGCACCATGACATCTGTAGCACATACTGGGGTCACCATAGTAGCCAGTAGTACACAGGGTGCCCTAACCCACTGCGGGTAATGGGCTGAGCATCAGTTGTGTCCATACAGCCCACACAAGTCTCAATCAGCTGGACGGGTGTAGACCAACACAGATAGATACTGTACAATGACCTCTGAATATGCCCAATGGATGACCCCCCCCCCACAGACACATGCAGACAGACTACAGCAGGCCAGGCAGTTGGATGTAGGTTGTGAAGGCTAGGACGTCTGAAACTAATATGGAGGTAATTAAAGCTAAGATCTGGAGTACACTGGTATGCCTCTAGCCAGCATAATAGGTAGGTCTACACACTGTAATGGAGTACCTGACATACCAGTACAGTAGTAGCAAAAGTGTACAAGTGTCAGCTGTGCCCCCCTTCCAATGTACACATGTAACAGTCAGGAGCACCCCCCCCCCCGGTGCTGTGTAGGAATTTGGATACAGTCGGAGGTCCCCCCATGCTGTGCAGAAATGTAGCAACAGTCAATACCACATGACTGATGGATACACTGCAGACACAGCATGCCCCATGTCAGTGTACAACGCGGAGGTTGGCACCACAGTACTGACTACCTGGACATGTAACACATGCAATACAGTTGACCATACTGGGCATGCTCAAACACATGAAGGTATGATGGCAATGTCAGTCGACAACATGCGGAATGGTCATACTGGGCATGCTCACACACGTAAACACAAAATGGCCAGGTCTGCAAACATCAGTGGTCCAGACATATCTGCTGGTACATTCCTATACTGTTGGATGACTGTGCTGTATGGTATGTGTGTGGTACTGTCTATTGTCTGTATATTTGCCATGGTGTATTGGTAATTCACATTAGCTGTGTGCGCAGGGTGTTGCTACCAACACTTGCAAAGGACGGTTATTTGCTTGCGGCCAGAACAAGGCCATTGGATATGGAGTGAGTAAGGCACATTGCAGCAGTTGGGAGTGGTTGTGTGTGGGTTTGCATGGTGTTAAGCACTGCTGACCTCTGGTTACAGCTTCTTACACTTGTTTAGACTCCACATTTCTTTAACAGTGCAATACTCGCATACTGGTAGCCAAACACGCTTACACCCGCTCACTCCCTCACTTGCACATGCACTGACATTGGTGCTTGCATTTGTCAATCATGCAGGATGGGTGCAATCCCTTGTGATGCCTATTACATTGGACTACATGACTACAGTATCGGGTATGGCTGACTATTAGGCGATGGCATGACGTTCAACTGTATGGAATCGGCGGTCTGTCCAGTGAGTTAATCATATTATATGCGTGCTCCTCATACAATCTGCTCCCATTGACTGATACATGGGAACCGATACTCTGCAATGCAGACAAGTAAATGTGTTTTGGGAACCACATCCATCTGCCGGGTCATGCTACTGCATGCCTATTGTAGGTTTGCCACCCTTTAAATTGGCCGAGGTGTGACTTTAGGATTAACACCTGTCCCACTTTGCATGGGATAGTCCCTCCTTAGGCGTATGCGTCATGCAAAAATAATCTAGACATAGCAAATGTCCTGATTACAGGACAATATTATATTCTACATTTCTCTAATTGTTGCATGTAACAGTTATTGTATATATGACACTTCTATATGTTATGTGAGGTAGCATAAGCAACTTGACTGTTGCTAGACTAAGCTTTTATTTGTGCTAATACGTATAGTCCTGTAATATGCATGGCTGTAGGTATGTTCTGATCTGGTACGTCTGACATTTCTATGGAGCAGGTCCCACTTTGGCCATTTGGAAAGGTGGTTGCCCTA
This sequence comes from Protopterus annectens, assembly GCF_019279795.1. Lineage (NCBI taxonomy): Eukaryota > Metazoa > Chordata > Ceratodontiformes > Protopteridae > Protopterus > Protopterus annectens. The sequence goes on from NC_056735.1 coordinate 1,909,924,315, forward strand.
TAGGACCTATATGTAGAGATGTCAGATTTGGCAAGGCAACAACCACTACAGACAACATATGGATTTTTTGCCCTATATTACCGGCCATGTGTCATAATAACAATCATTTTGCAGAACACAACTGCCCAAAGGGGAGTGTCCCTCACAAAGGCAAACAGGTGGTAACCCCAATCTATTATGCTATCATCTACCTAAGGTAGTCGGCAGAATATGCGCTTTCCGTCACTAGCAGACCTCACATACGAATGGGGGAGAATGAACACTGTATCAGGGACACTGCATAACACCCTCAGGGACACATTTAGATGATTAGTACTATTAACCTGACACATTGACAGTATCAGGGCATATGTATTCATTCACATTTGTCAAGGTACATGCTGTTTATGACTCATACATGTTGTCATTAGTCATTATGTGTATTCCGCCACCTGTCCACCTAATATCACTAGTTCTGGAAGGGTTTAGTTAGGACTGTGTTAGATTCTGATTCGTAATCACGGACGTCCAAGATAATCAGGTACAGTTCACTGATATAGTACCTATGTGTTCCCCCAATGGTTTACGGACTATCCAGTAGATGTGCTCTTCAGGTTTGGGACATATGGGCATCTGCTATACCCACATAGGAATATTAATTACTTCCATGGGGCGGGCCTACTACATCTCTGCCAACCAACACCTGCACACTTAGGCCCATTATTGCATACCCATGATTCCCATACCTGACACCCCTCTACAGCACTCATCCTTAGTGTGAGCGCAGCTGGGGTATGAACACACCCCTACACAGTGCCTACTCTCCCCGTCTCAGGACACATGTCATACGTTTTGGCAACCCATGTGTTATCAGATTTGCACAACCTGCTGTTCCGTGTACAGCTACATCCTGGTTGCATCAATCATTAATGGTTCACCTACAAGGCAAATTTTTGGTGTCCCGCAAGGGACCCCGTGATCCATGTTTAAAGTTTAGAACTTGCAGATATCTCCCACAGGTAGTTTCCTGCCGGTGGTCTGGAAAGCAGCGGTGTATTTACCATTATTGCATGTCTGTATGTCTCACCGGCCTAGTTGGGGGGGGGTGTGGGAGGTAGACATTTGTTTATTGGACCTCCCACTAACATTTGCCCGGTCTGACCATATGTTACCCTTAATTGCTATAACGTGACGTAGGTATGTACATGTGTATATTTACAGTAACATATGTGTATATATATCTAAATATCTATATGTATATATATATATATATATATATATATATATATATATATATTTAAATATCTATACATATATTCATATGTATATATATATATATATATATAGATATATAGATATATATATATATACATATGAATATATATTCAGCTGTGTGTCCGTTGACCAATACATTACCCGGCCATACACACTTACACATGAGTATTGGTTTTATACATGCTTCACCAGCATACTATTGCCTTAGTCATTATGACACCGACACTTCACTCTGGTTATCTTGTAATCGGTATTTAGCACGTTATACAGCGGACAGATGTCGCAATATGTTCATGTACGGATTACCAATGGTAACTGGGATGTGATACAGTGTCATTTGTCCTGTTCCTTGTCTGCACAGCCTATTATTCCAGCTACACATTCATATTATTTATGTCAATAAATGGAGTGCATGTGTTACAGAGAATGTACTTCAACATATTGTTGTCTGCATGTGCATATGCATATATACCTATAACGTACTAGCTGACCTACACGGGGCAGTCCATTGGAACAGACACAACCAACCCTGGCACTCCTAGATCCATAATCGCATAGCCATAGTTCCTCCACCCCAACCATGTTGAGTTTCCACGTGTAACAGCCATTATCCACCTGATATCGCAGCTATGACACACCTTTACACATTGACCTCTCCAGTGCGTTTGGGGCTTTACACACATTTTGTACCACCTCGTGTATTCACAGGGTCTCCCACCATTTATATTTGCACATACGTGCCTTTCCTGGTGTTAAGGATTACGGCCATTTGCAGTTTACAAGTGTAGGTGGTCACAACATGAACTACATTCCGTGTGTGTATAATGTAGATGTAGCAGTTCAACGATGTTATGCCCACTGGAAGAACCCTGCCTCTGGTGTGAATAGCGGTGCTCTGCTCACTCTTGGGCAGCTTTACCTGACATACACTGCAAGCACTGTATAATACCTTAGTTGCTCTATATTCCCTTCACAACCCTTGTGTATGCTTTATTCTTACGGCGTTCATTCTTCAAATATATATATATATATATATATATATATATATATATATATATATATAGTTCATGTCTGTGGATATATATCTATACACACACACACACACACACACACACACACACACACACACACATATATATACGTGTGTGTGTGTGTGTGTGTGTGTGTGTGTGTATATATATATATATATATATATATATATGTATATATATATATATATATATATATATATATATATATATATATATATATATATATATATATATATATATATATATATATATATATATATATATATATATATATATATATATATATATATATATATGTATATATATTACATCTGTACATAAAAACATACATTTGCTATGCTGGGAGCTGCTTACACCCGCGCAGGTGCACTTGAATATGCTTACTGTGAGTTACATATGTTTACTGCCACTTCTTTGTGCTTACGTGTGCCTTATTCATTATGACAGTAACACTTTGATTGAAGGAATCTGGTTAATGGCCCCATGTGAAACACACGTTCACCTTTACATGTTTAAATGTTGGCTTTACAGCACAGCGACATTCATTCCACAAGAAAATGATATGTGCTATAGTCGAACTTGAACCAGGAAAGCCTTTACATTAGGCGGATTCTCTAGCCACTACACTATTGGTGTTCTGCTTCATTTATATATATAGCTATGGTTCATACCTACCTGAACACACGCCTCACTGCTTCACTTATACAGCAGACATCCATTCTCCTGCTGGGAAACCAGCAGTACTACACATGCACCATTCCCTATTCCCTACTGCTCTGGACCCGTGCTGCATGTTTACTCACTCCGAGGATATTCAGAACTCCAAAGCTTATAGTCCTGGCACATATGTGTGTTTGATTGTCAGGATGTTCATGTGGTCATCTGGGTTTAGGCTTGTCCAGCAGGAGACCAGAACAGCCCTGTACCCGTTTGAAAGTCAGAATTAGCATGTGGATAGAGTTAGCCCTAATGTTACCATTCTACCTGTGTTTACAGACACAGGGGTTTGCCCACCTCTGACTAGCTTATTATGTCGGCACTACATAATATGGAGTGGGGGGTTCCACTGGTGTTTCCCTTCACATTTGTTTCAACTGCTTTATTGTGACCATGTTCATTTATATTTATATATATATATATATATATATATATATATATATATATATATATATATATGTTTGCACATACACCTGCATACCTATTTACATTTCCCATACAGTGCATCCCCGCTGCCTTTACCTCCCTATATCCAACGGACATTATTCTGGCCATCACATAAAATTAGCGGCCTTTGCATGGTTTGGACCCAGAAACAGACACACCTTAGTCACCAGTTTGACCACTACACCATCCGTGGTACATTCCGCATGGATGGTAGCTAGGATATATGACTTCACTACAGGTATTCAACAGTACTGGCAACAAATGTGACAGATGGTTGGTGTACATATGTGTAAGGACCTCTCAACCACTCAGGGACTAATTTCAACAGGGACAAGGCAAGGACAATTCAGGGACAATCACGGACACTTTTACAATATCAGTACTATTAACTTGAAACGTGTTGACAGATTCAGAGCATATGTATTAATAGTTATTTTCTTAAGTAAAAGACGTCTATTAATCTTAATTATTGTCATTATTCATTCAGTGTCATTCAACACCTTTCCTCCAAAGGTCTCTGGTTTTAGAGGGGATTAAGAGGCTGGCCAGTTATTGTGCGGATGCTCTGACAATTGGTAGGGTTGCCACATTTTCATATGGCCTGGATGGGTTTAGAACTTTTTTTCCCAGATGAGAGCTTACTCTTGTAGCAGTTTAGTTGCTTATTCTGTTTCTTGTAAGATTTATGTATTTTACATACAGAAATAACTGTTTTAGGCAACTGTTACATGAAATGTGGTACAAAGTTATTTCCTACAGTCACAGGACATTTGCCATTGTATCATTCTTGGTTAGGACACAGCTACCCAAACAGGGACTGTCCCTCACAAATTGGGGCAGGATGTACCCTGCTTACGTCAGTGCCTTAATCACCCTATATCCAACTGCCCCTATGCGAATGTGTAAAGTATATATTCTTGATAATTCATGTGGGGAGCCATGCATCATTGTTAGGTATTTAATCCTGGGTAGTAGGTTCTGCATGACCAGCTGGAGGCGAGCAGTCTCGTGAACCACTACTGCACATACAACTTGTGTCCAGAAGTCTACAGGACTGGACATCGTGTTGTGATACCAAGCCTGATGTTTACACAGGATACTTATCCCATGAGGGATATCCAATAATTGAACAAGACAATAACCTTCCTATCTTTTTTGATTTATGAAAATGTGATAGGATTTTACATGCAAGGGATACATAGTTTGCATCCCTGACACTGCCTAGGGTGAGACTGCCTACTAGATTTGAGTAGTGGTCACTATGTGCAGATATGGCTGTGCCAAGCTAGCAGCCTGAGTATGGCTGGATTTGGTGGACGTTCAGGAATGGGGGGAGGGTGTGTGCTGTAGAGGGGATGATGGGTATTCAATTTTGCATCCAGGTGTGTTGTAGTTGAATGGCTCAGTTCAGTCCAGACCATTACCTGGGTATGTGCCGGTGACGTTTCTGTACATGTGTATCGCACATTTTAATATTCATATGTTTGTGGGATTGTGTTCTACAGTATGGCCTGTCAGGTTGTATTGCGGATGTGTATGTTTGTTCTTTGTGTTTCTTTCTGATTCACCCACTTCTCCCTCATACACCTCCAGTTCACCTATTTTGCATCCAACACAGTCTCCCCTTTGCAAATTATTACATTACCCATCTCCCCCACACCCATATTCCACACACTCCATCCACCCCTTCTTTGGTTGAAAGCCCATGCCACGGTCAAGGGAACACATTGTATACACTACATATCTCTGGTACCTGTATGGTTGTGAGGACTACCCTAGCATTTTTCACCTTCCACATGCTGTACATCACGCACATAGGTACACACAAATAATTATCTTTCATGATATGGTAGGTAGACCCAGGTAATACCCGTTCATCTTTGGCCCATCCTGACAAGGATGCCTTGGACCACAAATGGGCAGATTTTGGGTGAATGCTCTGACCATTGGTAGGGTTGCCACCTTTTCATATGGCCAGGATGGGATATATTCAGGACACACATCAGATTTTACAGGTCAACACATACCCACGGTCAGTACAATGGATAGTACTTTTGTTTTATGCCTAAATGTAAGATTATTGTTGTAGCAGTTTAGCTGCTTCTTCTGTTTCATTTACTTCCTTATTCTATTTCTTGTAACATGTAGGTATGTTGCATACGGAAATAACTATTGCATGTGACTATTACATGAGATGTGGGACATAATTATGTCCTACGGTCGCAGGATATTTTGCATTTATAATGGTTTTGGTATGGACACAACTGCCCAGAGGGGGACTGTCTCTCACAATGTGGGACAGGTGATAACCCTGACCATTGGGCTAGACTTAGCTATTGGCGGCATGCTATCACGATGAATTTCGCTTCCACTTGGTATAACTATCAACACTGCAATAGAATACGGGCACGGGGTTTTAAATGTCATTTGTTCGAGGGATGGGGACTCAATATTCAGCTATGTGCATTTGTGTTTGCTTCTTATTTTTGTGTTCACAAAAATGTCTTGCATGCTTTGCATATGTTTCAGTATCCATGGACACTGACAGGTGTGATTACTATTGGAGGCAGGCTGTAATATTCAGCATTTTAGGTTGCACGTAAACAGCCGACATGTCCATGCCTCCGTGCGGTACTTCGACTCGCCCCATGCACTCGTGCATGTTTCCTATGCACGTGGATGTGGCGGCAGCACGCCTTCATTAATATGCATATGGCACTACTGCACCATCTCTACGCCGCACGGTCAGTGCAAGCCTAATGCCGTCCTTGCGCTGAGCTTCATAAATCCCGGGGATGATGTCTGCTGAGTACTACACATCAGATTATTTTGTCTTGTCATACATAATAATTTGTAGCCTCAGAGACAAAAATATCATCATTTGTGCAGTGGTGAGGGTGAAGTGGCAGCAGTGTCTGTTTACTTGACAGGACATTCAATTTAATCTCTAATTTACTTGTTAGAGTGTCCATGAAAAGTTGTGTATTGCTACTTCTAAGTTGTAGATAACTGCCAGAAGTAAGAATGTCAATGTATATAGCATTAATGATGTTAATCACTGCCATCGTGTTTTATGACACGCAGCTTTCTTTCCACAGTTAAATAAGATTTTAAGCAATACTGTTACAGGAATGAAATGCATACAGTTACAAAGTTTCCTAAGCCCCCACTCCTTTCTTCTTCTTCTTCTCAGAAATGTCATACTTGAATCACAGTAGGTCAATGTCAAATGTGTCATATACATCTCCTAAAGATAAGCTAGGTCATACTGAAAGTGGTTTTGAAGAGGGGCTGTCATGAAAGCAAGATGGTGAGTTGGTCCAATGTCATGACCTACTTGAGGCAGCTGATCCTGCCAACACTAATCTGACAGTGCTTCATGACCTGAACTACAACCTTGAATGAGAGGTTCTACTAGGTTTAGATGAATCCTGACATAGCCTGCATGAAATCTGTTGTGTTTGCCCCACCCCTGACTAATTTACAATACTTTCTTCAGAAGCACTTGTAGTCTCATGTGATCTGCCCATGTATCCTGACAGTACACTATCTTATTCCCCTCCCAGGCATGTCATAGAGTATGAGTGGAAGCAGCCACAGATGCTTGATGTACCAGCATACTGCACATCAATGTAATTGTGGCATTATCTTTACTCTTTGCCATGTCCATGTAGTGCTGGAAATCCTCACATATGCCCTCTAGAACTCTGACCATTTCCAGCTGACCCTCTGTGTCAGAGGTTTGAGCCCTAACAATGCCACAGCACATTTGATGTTAGGTAGCCAATGCTTTATGTGTTTCTTGGTGTAATTGTAACATATTCCTGTACCTTTATAAAGGTGTCATTGTAGAAACTGTTGATACCGTTACCGCTGAATGTCGGCCATCATCCTGAAAGTGTCTACCAGGGATTGGGGATACTGGTGTAAAAGTGCATGGTTTTCTCCCTGTGCAGTAATGTAATGTCAGGATACACTTGACTTTGTGATGCACCATCACTTCCTGCAGAGGTAATATCACATTGTGGTGTGTGAGATCCTACCATTAAACTTGGGGACTGCATGCCACTTTCCTTGGGCTGTCTCATCAATATAACTATGCAATCATCAACTTCATATTCTTTAACAGCCATTCTACTGTTAATATCCTTCAAATTTATTGGTAAAGTGCAACTGTTTATTTCTGACTGTAAAATATTATTTAAAAACATTACCAATAAATTAATGGCATACACTACTGTGTACTTAGTAAGAAGGTGTGGAGGACACTTAGACTGCACTCTGTACTACTAATGGACACTGGCAGCTCCTAATTGCTTTATCCCATGCATGGGTCTACTCTGATTATCTAAGGTATGGTTCCAATATCTTCATTAGAGGTAATACATAATTACCGACAACAGGCTAGGTAAGGCCAGTCTATAACTAAAGGAGATAATTTATTTTAAGCACAAAAAGGGAAACTAGCTAGGCTTAAAATGGCCTGCAAGAGCAGCTAATCTAGTAATTTTAAACCTACATACCAATATATAAGTGTAGCATTCTGTCTTTAACTGATTTTATAAGATGTAAGTATTTATAAAGGGTAGTTTCTGTACATTATTGCAAACTAAGGCATGTCAGTCACATATATGATCATTTATACTAGTATAGTAGACTGCAAAATGTACCCCCCACCAAAAACGTAATAGAAATATACTCGTTCTTTCTTTCCAAGTATGCATACACACTTCCTATATCATTTCACCCTAAGTATCCGTAAGCATTTCTCATATCATTCTTCCCATATACATATAAGCACTTCCTAAATAAGTATTCCCATGTATATATAATCAGTTCCCGTACATTATCTTTTACTTCAGTAAAGATTTATAAAAATAAAATTCTTTTCAAGTAAGAAATCAAAGGCTGTGCAACATGATGTGTGAATTTATTGTGTGTACTTTCTCTTTTGCCCCCCCCCCATTTTTTTATGTTTTTCTTATTTTAATTATGCATTCCTTTCTCCTTTTCTGTTTTCTTTCTCTCCCATTTGTCTTCATTGTTTACATATCCAAATCCCTCTGGAGTAGCCCAGGTGTTTCCCTGCCAAGGATCATTCAACCTCTGTTCGTCCAGGGACATACGTGCAGGGCTGGGGTGGTGGCACTGGTCTTGAATTCACCCTAGAATGCAGCAGCCTGGCAAGTCTTGCTGAATGGAGGCTTCAGGATTGGTTGATGGCATTCTGGAACAGGTTAAGGATAGATGGCTTCAGCCAGTTGAGGCCTGTCTTCAACAGGTTGAAGACTCACTGCACCAGTTGGTGCTGACCACAGCACCACTACAGGCTCCTACCCCCTTAAGATTGGAGTCCTCCACTGCAACATCATCAATCAGTAGAAACATTTGAGGTCCTGTGGACAGGGGACTCTTGTTGGCACCATTTGTTGGCACCCATTCTTTCATTATCCTTTCTCCTACACACTCCCACCAATTTCCCACCTGTGCTACCTACTTATGTCAATCAAATGTTGAAAAAATAGGGGGATCTATTCATCACCAATAACATAGTGCCCCTCTTGTCCTACCTCCTCCAGCACAACCCTTTTGAAGTGTCCATGCTGTATCTCCCTCTTTGTTGTGTCTCTCCTTTTCAGTCGTTCCTATCTACACCTTTCCATTCTTTAAAGCAACCCCTTTATTGTATAAAATATGAATTATAAAAGCTGTACAGTCCATTGCTTACCATAAGTCTTTCAAGAGTGACCACACATACCTGCATCTCTCTACAATATTCAAATACAACTGAAGTCATACAACTTTCAGATCGTGCTTGATATATACTTAATGGTCAATGTTAGGTACTTTAGGCTTTTGCCATAATTAGATGTATCTCTCAAAATGCCTCCACTTTTTCTTAGAGTGAATAACCTGCACCTTGCTTATTTGCATATAGGTGCAGCAGAGCTCTTCTATGAAATCTCAGATTATGAATACCACCCAAAGAGTCATTTCTACATGCTGGTGGCTTCCTGAAAGAAAAGTGTGCTGACGATTATGGTAATGATGATGATGACAAAACATTTACTAAATGTACTAACATCTTCATAACTGTGGAACTGGTATACTTAGCATAGTTTTTAGCTTGATGTTCAACACACAGTATGGTATTTTATTCCAGACAAAACCAGAAAGTGACATTACAGTGTTGTAGGACATTTTGAAACAGTTTCATATCTTATCAGGATGCAAAATTAATGAAGCTAAAATGATGGCAATAGCGGTAAATTATGTACCCACACACAAACTGGTTCAGGACTATCTGTATTTATGGGACATGATAAAATAAAGTATTTAGGACTATGGATTAAAAATGATTCTGTTGTGGTAGCTAAGGATATGTGAGAGGAGACTAAACAAAATATAATACAAAACTAAGAAAATTGAAGCTTTGTTATATGGATATGGATAGTAAGATACAAACAGTCAAAATGTTTTCAATCCCTTTAGTCTTACACACAGGTCAGGCATATTTTTTATCAACCAGTGGAGAAGTTGTGGATAGCAATTAATAAAGAGCTGAAGGATTTTATCTAGGAGGGGAAGATGGCAAGAGTCAAGTGGGATAAGGGCAGATTAGGATTACCCAGTATGAAAGCTGTATTTCAAAGCTACACAGTTAAGTCTCCTACTCGTAGCACAAGCAGAAACCTAGAATTCAAAGTGGAAAGGGGTGATGGAGAGGAGTGGGATTTTGTATGCAGGCCTTTAAGGAGAATAGCAATGATCATGCAGAATATTATATCTACAAAGTAGCAGAAAGTATTCTAAGATCTAAGTCAACACGAGAATGGAGAAAGGAGAGTCTGACAATGGGGATGACTGCAATTAGGGATATAGACAACAGGCAAGAGGGGGCTGGAATTTATTGGAGAAAACTGGCAAAGGAACCAATGTATTGGAAGCAAATAACTAGAGAGGAAAATATGATAGAATTGGAAGATGCCAAGAATTTATTTGGACTGCAGGTAAGAGATTGCTTTCCCTATCAAGGACTGATATCATAGTATAAGCAAAGAGAAAGAAATATGGATTCCTAAACAAAATACCAGCTCTGGTAGAGTTTTTAGTAGACTCTAGAACAGAAGCTGCCATTAAAAAAGGAATAACTAGTAGGGCATATAAAATGTTGCATGATAACTATAAGAATCAACCAGAGAAGGTTAGAAAGGATTGCGAAGAGAGACTGGACAAGCAATTCACAAAAGAAAAAAAAAAAAAAAAACAGTGGGAGGATATATGTATGTCTCCCAAATATCGAACAAAATCTAGAAGATTTAGAATTTTTTGTTTGGAAATGTTTACCTAGATATTTTTGTACCCCAAGTAGACTCCAGAGAATTTTTCCTCAGGTAGATAGCAAATGCTGGATGTATGATGGGGAAGAAAGTGGTAATTGGGAACATATTTTCTGGGAGTGTAGTGAGTTGGCTGACTTTAAGGATTCCCTGTGGGATGCACTGTCAGAGATGCTGGGTGGACAGATTAGTGTAATGAGGGAGATATTTTTCTGAGATATGATATGAAATCGGAATTGCCTAGACATGGTAAGACTTTGCAGTCTCTATTTATGGTGTTTGCCAAAAAAAGCAATTACTGGAAAATGGAAATCAAAATCTAAACCAACTATATTAGAAGTAGTGAATATAGTAACAGAGATAATGGAATTGAGAGCTTTAGAAAAAATTAGGAGCAAACTACATATGAAGAAATGGGAATTGTGGGAACAATACATACAGGGGAAGAATGAGGTTCAAAAGAAGGCAGGACTTAAATGAGCTATGTAACGTTTGACTGAAAATGATGGGGTGATGTATAATGTTTGCAACTCGGAGTGTGCCAGTATGATTTGTGATGAAGAATGCTTGCAATTAGGATTTGTGTTAGTGTGGCTTGTTTTCATTTATATAAATGTATAATTGCTTATGTCATAAGTGATGGTTTAATAAAGATGTTTCTTGTTTAAAAAAAGGGGCAGGAATTAAATAATTTATGTAATGTTGCTTAGGTTATATGACATATAGCAATATATGTGAAGCATAATGATTACTAATGTTAACTTGTTGATAGTTTGATTACTTTAATACAAATGTAAATGTGCCTATGTCACAAGTGTTAATTCAATAAAAGTGTTTAAAAAACATGCAGCATGTTTTAAAAAATAAAACTGATAAGGTGTAACACTTTATCCATCAAAGAATCAGTCCATCTGTACTTTAAGCACTTAGCCACATCTGCATTTGAAAATGAATATATCTAGTAACTACTGTCAATATTAGGAATATAGTTTGCCTTTTTGTGTCTATTTAACTGTTTTTGGTAATCACATGGTACCTAGAAAAAAGAAAGATATGAAATGGGCTATTTCTTATGTAGAAGCTCAGCGCACATCAGGATGATCAATAAATAACCCGGACGTTATGGCTCAATGAATGAGTTGCCATGCTCCATGAGGTCTTTAACATGACTTATTCTAGAAAGACAGATACCACAAAACATGCACATCTTGTAGCTAAGCATTATAATAATTAAAGATATATAAAAGATATAGATAGGTTGATCCCAGTAATACAGGAGTCCTTCCTTTTGATGAAATGTAACTAATGGGATCCAGTTTTACTGATCACAACTCATTAAACTTGTATTTCACAGTCATTTTTGATCATCCGGATTCAGTGCAGTGCAAGCTCACAGCTGTGAAAGACTTTTTTTTTAATTTGATTACACTTACATTTTTTTCTGGGGGGTATTGTTTGATGAGTTGGACTTATCCAGTTTGCTGTGAATTTCTTATAGTCGATCTTATCTCATTCACTGCATCCACCCTTTTTTCTATTTAGAACAATATATTGTTTTGTAAGTTAGATTTAAGTCAACACTAAACATGTCATGGACGTTTTCTAATCAAAACCAGTTCTTTATTCACATTTAATACATATTTAATTATTATTTTTTTTACTATTCTGTATGACTTCTGAACTGTCCAATTTACTGTTATGTTTTATCAGTGATCTTCCAAATTTAGAATATTTGATAAACTGTTATATCTGGATATTTAGAGTTCTTTGTGGGACAGTCCTAGCTTACTGCACTACAACTGTAATTGGTAATATCACTAAAAAAGCATCTCTCTTCAAATATTGACAATAACAATAATAATTGTGAAATTCTCTACTTTACTGTTCTAGTGCTGGTTGTGAGAATTCCGGCTGCTCATCTGCTTTGAAGTCATATAGAGATGTTTGCTTTCCTCCTGTTGTAGTCAGTGGTGGATTATAATAGAAGCAAAATAAGTGGTCACCCAGGCAACACAGCTTGAGGATGGGGCATGGTTAGACTACAGAGTAACCTGTGGAATAAAAAAAATTAAAAAAGTCTGTTTCTCTTCCAATGTACAGCCAGTACAGGAAAAAGTAGAACATGTTCCACACCCTATAGTGCAGCCAATAGTAGCAGGGGTTCCTTAGTGCAGACAATAGTGCATGAGCATAAGACAGGTGCTAGTGCAGGAGAAGCTGCATGAATAGAAGTACTGGTGAGAATGAGTGGTCAACTAGCCGATGAATGACTGCTGATTCCTGGATACAGCTGCTCCTGCTTTGGCACTTAGCAGCTCCTTTGAGTGACGATGGAGAGAGGTTGACTCTTTTTGACAATTGAATGCTGAAGCAGGAATCAGCTGCTTTTAGCACTGGATATTTAAAGAAGGCAGAGCAGTCGACTGCTTTAGCGCTTTTGAATGAAGTAGTACAAGAGTGTGTGTGTGTGTGTGTGTGTGTGTGTGTGTGTGTGTGTGTGTGTGTGTGTGTGTGTTCTCTCCACAGACTACTGATAGGGTTTGGATTCACAGCAGCCATGAACTGGAATAAACACATAATTGGTAAATGAAAGAAAGAAGACAGAAATGAGACACAGTTCAGAAATGCTTCTCTTTCAGCCAGCCAAAGAAAACCCGATTGTTGTATCCTTAGATAGATAAGTAATACGATCAAGAATGTGATCAGTTAAATGCAAGAAACATTTTGAATTCTATGTTTATTAAAATTTGCTTCAGTGTAGTTCGAGCTATAAAATTTTGATTCAGTAGAAAAGGTTGCCTGAACAAATATTCTAACTTTGTGGCAAGATTTCAATGCATAGTATTTTGATGCACTTAGAATCCATTTTTCAGGTCTACCTTCTTGGGTAATGTCTAGTTGCTTGTTCAGTTTGCAGTCTGGCTTTACAGTATAAGTGTGCAATTGTATGAAATAAGTTGCAGTAGTTATTGTGTGGTTACTGTTTGTAAGAAACCAAGTTGAAACTGTTTTTCATTTAGAATGCCCCTGACTTTTGTAGTTTTCTGGAAATCTTGACAACTGCAGTCACTAAACGGGAGTTTACTGTGGATGAAAGCAATGTAACCTGTTGTCAGCTTAGAATGTGAGACTGTTATATAGACAGACAACTTACATACAATTCATATATATTTACAAATATAGATATATTGGTTGAATTGATAGTATAGTACTAGTATGAAGTTTTTCCGTAACACTAATTATTGTAACAGTTTTTGTATCACCTTCATACGGTCATTACATAAATTGGAAAAAGAAGTTTATTCATACATTGAGTTTTTATAGGCAATGTTTTATTATATGTATTAATTTAACAAATAACATCTACAGTTTTAAGGTATTTTTAATAGTATACATGCAAATGGTATTATGATATATCTTTTTAAAAGAATTGTTATATTTAATTGAGCGAGAATTTTTATTGGATGGTTAACATTATTTAAATGTTTTTTTTAATAGCACATGATGTTCTGATGAAATCTACCATGAGTAGATGAAAGCGCTCAACCTAGATATCATTAAAGGAAGTGAAATTTTATAGCTTCAGTGTCTTTTTGGGAACAGACAACTTCAACCAGGGACATTATTTATTTATTGGTCGGAATGTGACATTAAAGGTAAACTATGCATTTGTTTAGAATAAGTTTTGGGTACCATTTATGTGATGCAAGTTGAAACTGTCCCCAGTTTTTCAAAATATCCCTGACATTGTGTCACTCTGATGTCCTTCATAAAATGTGTGGCTTTCTGACAAATCACTGAGCATTGCAGTCACTAAATAATGAAAATATTTAGGTTCATAGGCATTTACTATGCTAATGACCTCAAGGGCCTTTTTTAGCCTAGCCATGCATCCCAAATCTCTGACAAGTTCTAGTACCCTTGATAAGTGTAAGCAGGGGCTTGGGAGATGAAACATTTACAAGCAGGGGTCTGGGAGATGAACCATTAACAGGTTGCCTGTGTCCATTCAAGACATAAGTAGCAAGCCAGGGATGAATTTCTGGTTCCCCATCAAATTGTCCCAGTTACACTTAAATTGTGTTAAAGAGGAACTCTGCTTTACATAGATGGGGAGCCTGTTCCAGAGACTGGGTAGTCTTTGAGATACATTCCTGTATCTCCAGCAGATCTTATTTATATCACAGGCAAGGTTTTTATCCTTAGAATGGTTAATTCTGGTGCTGTTTCTTTTGCTGATATGCAGGAGGTCCATCAGAGTGGGGTCTGACAATGACCGGTATGCCAAGCATAGATCTTCCCTCAACAGCTTCTAGGAGACAGAATGCAGAGATAGGGCCTTGAGTCAGTCAATATAGGACATTTTACTTATCCTCTGTATTCTTTTAGTGAGGAACCTCTGTGGACATTCCATTTGTTAGATATGCCTGATTAGGTGCATACCAAAGGGGGCATTGTACTCAGTGATAGGGCTGATAAATGTGGACTATGAATACTTACTACAGTGGAACAATGACTTCCTTGGACCTAGATGCCATATGTTTGCTTATAAGTTGCACAACATAGAATGATTTCCTCAATACTGTAGACACATGATGGTCAAAGGCTATATTACTGTCTATGTGTGCCCCCAAGTCCCCGACTACTGGGTTACTTCTAAGAGGTGTGTTGTCAGTACATTGAAGTTTCAGAATTACTTTCCTTTGGAAACTTCAAGCCAATGTAAATATTGATAGTATAGCAACTTTCTTAGTACATACAAACAATATTTAAACTCTGTCTATGATTTTGGGCCTTTGACCGTTATCATTTTTTGGCTTTGTCCCTGATTCTTGCTCAGTATTATTTTATCCTTTACATTCCATCTGTCCGATCCAACTGTTACCTCTTCGAAACACTTGTTAGATCTATGTTGGCATAGCTAGTGGTCCAGCCTCAAACTACTCAAACTTTTTCCTCCCACAGTACACCTGTCCCCTTACCCCTAACTTCCCTCATATCCCATATGCCACCATTCAGTGAGGAAGTGATCTTCTCTGCACAGCTAAATGCTCCTTTTTTGCCTTGATTTTTTGGGTTAGAATTTGGCTCAAATATTTTCATTGATATTCTTGAGAAAGGTATTTAACTTCTTCCAACATCTTTTTGTCAAGGTTCTTTATTTTATTTCTGTCTTTCTTTCTTTATTTATGTATTTGTGAATTTGTAGATTCTTCATTTTCACAGCCTACCTGCTTAGCTCTTCAGCCTTATTCTGGGGTTTGTATTGTTAGGGTGTGTTTTATTACTGTGGACTTAGCTGTCTCTTTGTATTGGATATATAGTCAGTTACATGTTCTCCTTTGACTTGTGTTCTAGTGTGTGCCATTGTGTGAGGGTGATTTACCAGCTTTACCTTTAACAATGGAAGACAATGGGGAAAGGAGCTTTAAGAAGTGATCCTAGTGTGGGCACAAGATCCCCCCACAGGATGGGCATAAGTGGTGTGTTTACTGTTTAGGGTGGATCATCTGTGGATTGCCAAGTGTGTAAGTTCTTGGATAACAGGGCTTTGTCAGACAGATACAATAAGCTAGTACCAAAAGGATTTCTTCTTCCCATCCTTTGGCAGAAGAAAACAAGAGAGATAGAGACAAATGCAAACCCTGAGAAAAAAGCATTACGACAAAAAAGGGAAAAAGAAGCTTCAAGGAAGAGGGAGGTGGATGATAAAGCCATGTCATCTACACCAAAGACATCAAAAGTTGTGTCATCATCTAGGTCAGATCCAGAGCCTTCTCTGCTCTTGGCTCCAATTATTCTACAGCTGATTTTGATTTCAGATTCATTCCTGCTATCCTAAGGTATTTTCACTGAGGTCGTTAAGGTCTGCTAGGAGTGAATTAGATTTAGAACTGGGCTGCATGATAAGGGCCGTCCTGTGGATATCAATAAATATGGGCATCATTCTCCTGCCCTTGGCTCCAAGGGCCAGAGGGGAAGGATCCCTTTCTCCTGACTTCTCAACCAACTCAGGTCTAACCTTGATGCAAGGATATGTGGAACTGATGGCCAAGTTGGAGCCTATGTCTCTTCTTCCCAGAGTTGGTTCTTTCTTCATGTAGGACCTATCAGATTGGCTTTTCCTAAGCTCCAGATCCCTGAAACCAGGAGTGACTCAGCTCCAATATCCTGAAGCCTTGGTATCAACCCCATCCTTTGAACCAACCCTTTTGCTCCCAGGTTTGGTTTTCCTTATGATTAGCAACATGTTTTATTCAGGGTGTGGCTTCCAGTCCAGAAGGGGGCCTCTCAGATCTGGTGGATGTTGGATCTGATTTCAAGGTCATGGGAAGGATAATCTCATTCCCTTTAAATCTTGATCTGCAGGCTCTGCCTATCAGCTACATCCCTAGACACCCAGTCTGCTGTTTCTCGGCCATCTATTGTTGGCAGCAGTTAGAGTTAAGCCTTGAGCCTCATATGGATGACACAGGTTCTGTTTCTTTCATCTGAGGACTTGAATAACTCTAAATACAATGTGCTAAGGAAAAAGACTTGCAAGGGAAAGCATCTGAATTCCCCTGAGGAATTGCTCACTACAGATTCAGACTCAAAATGACAAACACTGACTTTTCATATATTTTTCTTTGAAAGATAGAGTTGAAGTAGATTATATATATATATATATATATATATATATATATATATATATATATATATATATATATATATATATATATCAAAGGAGCATTATCAAGCCATACCCAGGGCTGACTCCAATAATGCTCTTGCTAGACATGCCCAGCGATGAAAAAACCCAGCAAAATTCACCTTCCTGATACTCGAAAAAGTGTCTACCTTCACTGAAGAATCAAGCACCCCACTAGAGGTCAGGGAGCTAAAATGGCAAATAAGATTAGGGGCAGACAACTTTCCTGGACTAAATGGCAGCCTAAACATAAAATGCATACTTAAATGGATCAGGTAACAACACCTTAGTTACCACCCACAAGCTGAGGTCATACTGACATCACAACAAAGCATTTAAAAAGACTTGTATGGAATGCACTTAACTAGATTTCTGAAGAAGTTCGATATTTGTAATAAAAGAGCGAACAAAAGCACTAAAATCAACTTCTGGCATCCTCGTGGTGTTTATTTCCTCATCTTACAGTGCCCGGTTAAAGGGTCTGTATTCTACAGTGCTTTTTAAAGGCGCTGCACCTTACAATTAGTATTAGTTCAGCCAAGCGCAACCTTTTCTTACTATATTTATATATATATATATATATATATATATATATATATATATATATATAATATTTTATATATATATATGTATATATATATATATATATATATATATATATATATAGATAGATATATATACAGATACCGTTACTAAATATAAACTGAGGGAAATACTTACTTTGGCCTCACATATATAGACATCCCCACCACATTGCGAAGCTTTGCTTCTCATACCCACCACCATTCTGTCATGTTTATCTTTTTCTCTTCACAGGTCATTAGTATAGGAAGAAATTATCAATATAAGAACATACTCTTCATGTTATGGGATTTTTTTGTGGTTTGAATTAAACGAATAGTATTCCTTAAGAACAATTTATAACAAATTACCACAAGCACACAAGATGTCATGCTATGATTCATAACACCTCAAGTATTTAATCTTTCAATAACTATACTTATATTTTATGCTTATATTTATTTAATATTTACTTTTTTACTAATAAACCAAAAATATAGGTATTTAAAGTTGTTTTAAAAATATTTACATTAAAATATTGGATTTTGTCTATACTTACTTTTTGCAGCATGTCAAATTTATTGGTGTAACTATTTTTTATAAAACAGCAAAACCTGATGAGGCAAGATTTTCTTTACATATTGTATTTTTAGGAAGAAGGGATGCTGCTCTGTTAGGGAATATACTGCTAAGTACAACGACATAGCGTCTATAGAAACTCCGTCTACAAAACCTATATTTGATTTCCTTATGAATTTCATTATTATTTCCAGTCCCTTCCCCTGTCATCCCCAACATTTCATTATTTTCACATTTGAAAATGTTTTTATCTTTGTGTTACCCAGGTAAGGCCGCTGCATCAAGTGTCCCTTTTCACTGGTAAACTGGGAGCCCTGTCTGGTTAAGCACTTGCTCAGATTCACACAGTAGCCAAATGGAGGTAGAAGGTAAAAGGAATGAAATCTTCTATGACTTGACTGTAATAATCAGCTACTTTACAGCTCAGAGTCCTAATGCTCTATCCTAACTGCCATTAACGTATTAAAATAGAGAGCTATTGTGGATATTTATAACTGGTAAATTATTGTAGGAGTAACAGGTGTACATGTCCTCCTTTTCAATTTTAATTCAATCCTTTTGAATAGCTGAACAAACCTTCTGACGTGTCATTTTTTTTATTTTAAAGATGCACTACTACTTCACATAGAAGGCAGAAAAATATGCCAGCACTGTGACCACATTTCAGCATCTTAGATAAGCAAACAAGGTATAGTACTCTTCAAATACAAGTGTTTTTAAAATAAAGTTGACCTTCTTTGAAATCATACAGAATCAGAACAAGGGAATACTTCATCACAGAAATAATTCCAGAGATATTTGATAGGTTGTTAATAAGCAGAGTGCTGTTTGTAGGTACTATTAGCATAATTGCTCCATGGTCACAATGCAGCTGGTGCATTCTCCAAAATACAAAGTACAGGCCACACAATTCATAACTGAATCACATGTGCAGTGACACAACTATATAGTGTACTGTGTACCAGAAGACATACAGGCCCATCATATGTATACAAATGGGGAACCCAGCAATGTCTGCAGTACACAAATCTGAGAATCATAGGCCACTCAGTGAACAGCAGATATAATTGCATATGCAACACTGTAACATTAACATCTCACCAAATGATGTCCTTGAAATTTCAAAATCAAAATTGTGTGTGGAGCTAAGATGACTAAAAACTAAAATAACAAGCATCTTATTGAGGGAATAATTTTTCCTTATATAAGACATTTGTTATTTTTTGATGTCTAAGAAAAGGTAATATGCTAACGTTTCATGGCAATGTCATAACCATTACTTAGATAGTTTACAGCTTCAAGGAAATAAAAATGACAATAGCACATACCTCTCTGTAATACCATGCAAAAACTCAGTGTTACAACCACCCTGGCCTGCCCACCATACAGTGATGTCACAGATATTTCACCAGTTGGAGTGGTCTGTCCACTAGATCCCCTTGATTATCATACATGATAAAGAGTGGTCAGCTGCAGCCATAGCCAATAAGCGAAATATCTTCATGAACTGTGCTTTCCAGTGAGTGTGGTGAATTGTGCACAATAGTCCTGGGCAATAAGAAAAGAGCATGCACACCATAGCCTAGAATATGCAAACTCTTCTGTAATGAAGGAGTAAATGTTTCTGAGTATGAAGTATTATGTGAGCACAGGGCAGAGACTGTCACCTAGTTAGGGAGATAAAACATGAGATGGTATACCAGCCTACGCGGTTAATATCAATATCAATATCAATCCCCATGCATGACAGGCATGCTAGTCCTGTGTGGTAAGTCCACTTACTTCAACTGATGTTTGCAGCAGGTACTGTTAACCCAGGTCAGAATGATGAAAATAAGTTATGACAATTACATGTAAAGAGTGATCTGTACATGATCCAGGTTTATGCTGTTGTGTGTGTGTGTGTGTATCTGCATGCACACGCACTCGTGTGTGTGTGTGCCTGCGTGTGCATGCATGTGTGTGTGTGTGTGTGTGTGTGTGTGTGTGTGTGTGTGTGTGTGTGTGTGTGTGAGTGATGCCATGTTAAGTTAATTCATCTTTATGAATCACTTTAAAGTCCGTATCCCAAATGAACAAGTGCTGGGACAAGAGTTAAATGTTATGGTGAATCTTGTTGAATAGCTTGGAACATCCATATACTAATGACAAGAAGGCAACAGGTCACAAGAAATCAATAACATTCAAATATAAAGTAACTGTTGTGACAAAATATTCAAAAACAAAATTAAAATCAGTATATTAGCACACTTTTCAGCAGCTACTGAGGTTTCACATATTTACTTCAGTTGTGTGCATCAGCCCATTTATCAGATCGCAATCAGAAGGAATTACAGCCTTTATTATTGATGGAGAGGGAGGACCTTTTTGTATGTACCCATCGGCTCTTCCCCAGAGCATATAAGGTGTTTGTTGTCAATTCTTATGCATGCCACATATATGATCCCATGTGCGTACATGCTCTGGGAAGTTATCTTACTCTCCAGCAGACAGAACTTCCATGCCCTGTCTTTTTGATGTCTGTGCATGAAGTTGACTGAATTTATTCCTGAAGACGGAAACCTGTTGGAAAGGCCAGCTCTGTGGGTTAAAGAGTTGAAGCTTTAAGTATGGTGCAGACTATCAGTTTAATAAGCAACTCAAGCACTTGAAGTACCTGTCAGAATTAGGTAGGTGAGAGTGGCTTACACAGCTCAGCCATCCAGGGAGCAGGAAGTAAATGGTTTATAGGTAAATACTAGGCAAACGTGTGTGTGTGTGTGTGTGTGTGTGTGTGTGTGTGTGTGTGTGTGTGTGTGTGTGTGTGTGTGTGTGTGTGTGTGTGTCTGTGTGTGAGTGTATGTGTGTGCTTACATATAACAGGGAGGGCATAGCATGCCCACGCAGTGATGTGTGTCCCCATATCAGCTAACATGTGATTGGATTGGAGACCTAAACACAAAATCCTTAATAGCAGCATGTATGGCAGCTCACTGGTGTTGAAGGGCATATAGTTACAGGAAAAACTGATACAGAAAAGCGGTCTTACAGAAAGAAAAGGTTAGGAAATTAGATAGATTTACAAATCAGAAATCTTGGGAGAATGTATTTTGGAAAAAAAAGTTGGTAGGAAGAATGATGCATAAATGCACATTTTGAAGACAGCTGACATATATGGGTCCCTATTATTTCATTGAAGACTCGGATCATCAAATAGCATCTTGGATGGCATGTTATCAAACATGCTGTTCATCAAACCGTTCTGAGTGAGATCTCATTACGATGGGGATTAGAAAATTTGCCCTTTCGCATCTGTAGTATGATCCTGGAGTAGGTATATATAATTTTTCTGATAACTGAAACATTTTAGTAGTTATTACTGTCACACTACAATAAAGTTCAACATGTTGAGAAAGACTTTGAAAATGTCATAAAGAAATTGCTCAGTGTACAGTTTTAGCCATTCTATGCAGCCACGATATTTAAAGTAAAACTTTAAGAAACAGATAAAAAAAATCCTTAAACAATCAAGAGAACCAGTTTTACTTAAAATGTTCCATGGCACTAGTGCAAATCAAATATTACAGCAAGGATATTACCTAAAACAAGCTACTACATCCTATGAACAGAAGGAACAAACTATGGCTATAGCCTTCTGATCCATGTTTGATTTGTGAAGGCACAACATGGAAGACTCAAAGATGGAAGAATGCAATTCAGTGTCATTATCTGACTGCCAGTTCTTGTGGGATTGTGACAGACTGCTTCTATATTTGTGTCTCCAGATAGCAGTCCCAACAGTGGACAAGGAAGGACTAGTAGAGCAGTCAGTCAAGGAGTCCTAACATTCTAAATAGGGCTCAATAGTATGAAATAATACTCTGGCATTTAGACCCCTAATGCAGGCTTATTTTGGTAAGCTGCTGCCAGCCATGGATCACAGGATCATAGGAGATTACTAGGCTATCAACCCGGAGGTCATTTTAAGCCTTGCCATTTCATACCAATGTAATACCATAGAAATGCTAGTCAATACCCAAGAATGCATTTATTGATGACTGCCCATATCCAGGAGGGTTGCAGCTCTATCCCATGTAAGAATTTACTGTACTCCATCCACTTGTCCAGTTTCATTTTGACTAGCGTCATAGAGGTGCTCTGTTTCACATGAATTGGTAGCCTGTTCCAAAGATGTGGTAGTTGCTGGGAGATAAATATGTCCCTTCAGCATGTTCTATTTAAGTTGCAGGCCATATTTAGGTCCCTGGAATGGGTAGTCCTGGTTGAGCTACAGATATGCAGCAAGTTCATTAGGTTTGGGTCTTGGATTGATGTGTAGGCCAGGCATAAGTCTCCCCTAAGAAGTCTATATGATACAGAGTATAGTGACAGGGAATTTAGTCAGTCTGTGTAAGGCACATGCTAGATCCTCTTGATCTTCTTTGTTAGGATCCTCTGAGGTCTCTCTAATTGCTGCAGATGCTTAGTATGGTAGATGCCAAACAAGGCATTATACTCAATTATGGGTTGGATAAGAGCCAGTATGGGGGAGTATAACTTCTTTTGCTCTTGATGCAATGCCTTTATTAATCAAGTGTGCTACATAGAAAGCTTTCCTTACAACAGAAGACACATGGTGGTGGAAGTTACTTTCTCAGTCAACTTATGATCCCAGGTCCCTTACCACTTCATGGGTACTTAAGGTATTGTTGATTTGATATTGTGAGTGGTCATTGTTTGTGCTGAAGGGAATGATGATGCATTTCATTGCATTCAATTTGAGACTATGAGTAATACACCAGTTGGTGGTCTGTGTGAGACCCTCCTGGAGTATACTAACATCAACTGGGGATTCAATGATTACACCTAGTTTGCAGTCAATTGCAAACTTGGTCAGCCACAACCCCTTAGTTTTGACCTGAGATTCTGAGAAGTATATACCAAATAGCAAGGGACCCACCAGTGAACCCTGTGGCACCCCATTGATAACAGGTTTGCTGGTTGATGTGGAGTGTGACAAAAGGGAATACTGCCAGCCCAGATATCTGAAATTTTGTAAAGATTTATATGACATTTGTGAATATCAACATGATTTATATAGTAGTGTGACAAAGGGAAATACTACCAGCACAGCTATCTGGGATTTTGTAAATAATTATATGTCACTGGTGAATATCAAAATGATTTGTGTAAGATTATTGTGTTACAACTGCATTTGAACTGTATGTTATGTGTATATCAAACTGATGGTACAGAAGTGTGTGTTGAAAATGGTTTGTAAAATACTGAGCTTAAACATGTAACTACAGTGTACTCTACTGAAAAAAATAAATGTACATACACTATTATAACTGTTTAAATGTATATATTTTAACAGGGGAAACTGGAATACAAGAGGTCAACTTTTGAAAAATAACTGAATTTAAATTACTTTATGGCCACTCAATAAAAACATGTTATCTTTCAGTTTCAGTGCAGCAACAGACACAATGTCTGCACTGAGAAGTTTTCTGTATTGTCTTGGAAATGTCTTATTGTTTTATGACTTCCATGATCTGCAATGTTCTGAGGGAATGCCCTTCTGTATGTATTTTCACAAGTAGATGCTAAATACTACTAGCTTTCAGTGGTTGGGGTTTGAACTGGGAAAGTCAGATGACAAGAAATAATTAAATTATGCAAGCTATCCCAGTAGTAATATTTGAGATATTAATTTAAGAACTCTCTTAGAGAGACTCTGCATTCAGTATTCTGTCTTTAACCTGACAACATCAGCTAGCGGATCTATTTACCACATCTGCCTCACTGCCCTAATTAAGTGTACTAAGGTACAATATAATTCTTTCAGATATAGTCAGGAATATAGCAAAGCTTGATTTAGATGTTTTTCTTCATTTATTTCAGATTGTCGTGAAATGTTGTTTTAAATATTTCCTGTGATTTTGAACTCTGATGTTACTGTAAATGTATGTTTAGTATCATCTTGTTCTTTTATTATTTATTATTAAATATATTTATACCTTTCCTTGTGTCTCATCAGTCTAGACATATTTAACCTCTGAGAGTACTTGCATATTTATTTTGTGACAGTGTGTAGGCCACTCCTAATAGCCTTGCTCTTGGTCAAATTACCATTTGCACTGATAGTAACATTACACTTTAAGATTAGACACCCTTTGTTAAGAGCCTTAAAGTAGCTGATAGAGTTAGCTGGTGGCAGTAATAACTACCTTATAGTCTTGGAAGAAGGGGGTGTAGATAGTCAACCTGTGCCAGCCTTTTCAGGTGTGTGTGTGTGTGTGTGTGTGTGTGTGTGTGTGTGTGTGTGTGTGTGTGTGTGTGTGTGTGTGTGTGTGTGTGTGTAGAACAAATCTCCAAGAGTGTGTGTCAGCTGCTTGGGCAGGGACATGAAGCACTGGTTGGACAGAGAGGATGCTGGAGGTCTTGGCTTGGCTACTCAGCTGAGATCTTAACTCTACAGCTGTGCCAGGGCAGAGTCTTTTGGGGGATCTGGAGAAAGAGGGAGAAACCAGCTCCAGACTGACTATAGTCTTTGTGTGTTCTTGAAATTGCACTTCATGCAGAGAGCTGCATCTGGAAATATTGTGCGTGCACCTGTCATCCTTCCAATGTACATCCCCCACTGTTGCCAATGGTAAGGATTGAGGCTCCTTGATTACTGTTGCCAGTGGTGGGGCATCACATGGAGTCACCTACTTTGACAGTGAGTGTCTGGTTTGTGAGTCAGTTGGCAACCCATCTTAGAATGATGGGGTTTGCATCCAGTTTTCTATGTTTATAGGTAATGCCTGAATGTGGGATTGTGCCGGATGTTTTTGCCATGTCAAGGTATGCTGTGTGCACAGATTTGCCCTTGTCAATGGCCTTGGTCAAATTTTCAAAGAAATCCACCAGATTTAACAGACAGGATACGGCCTTCATGAAGCTAAATTGAGTAGGATCCAGGGTTTGGAAGTCACCTATGTCTTTTTTTATGAAGTCCATAATAATATGTTCCATGGCCTTACAGAAGGAGAGAAATAGCCATTATCAAGGAAAGCCTATGGACATGGATGATGAGGATACTTTACTAAGATAATCCTAACGTCCAAGTCCTACAGGACAATTAAGGTTTGATCTCCAGCCTTAAGTTGATGTTACCTGCTGGAAAGCCACACTTCTCAGCAGGTATGAGCACATGTGCAAAGCAATCTGCCTGCCATTCCTAACCAGTTGATATAATCCATCAGTACAACAAAAACAAAAGTATTGAGTTACAGTGAAAGCACATTTTACTGCAAGTTGCAACAGAGTGCACATTTGATAATAACAAAAAAAGATAATGACAATTATTTGTTACCCAGTTGTTCTCAGACCCTTGTCCCTCTCATTAACCACAGTGCCCAACTGCACATGAAGAACATGCAGTGACCAGAAGCAAATGCACTCCAGACCTACAGGTACATGGCAGGCTCTAACCCTAAAATTCCCACCCAGTCTCTATTCCTACCTTGAATCCTTACACCTTAAACAAAAAAAATCTCTTCCATGCCCTAAAGCTAAAGTCCCTGATGGCGCTTAACCACCGAGCCATGCTGCTTTTTCTACACTCCTATTCTCTGGAACATTAACTGAGTACATTTTTCTTTTTGGTGAGGAATGAAAAGGAATAAATAACTGTCTTCTGTATATATTTACTCATTATTCTTTGTAACTGGATAAAGTCCAGGAGTGACAATGTCTGTCCTTAGAAGCAAATTAACAACACTCTGTACTTTTACTTCACTTAATATTATGTCAAAAATGATGTGCCACTCCAGCTCAAGTCCACTGAGTGTGCTAAACGCATTTACAGCTGTTGTCTCTTCTACCATCAAGTCCAGTAAATCACGCAGAATTACTAACAGCAGGATCTGCTAATCAGAACATGACTCATCGCTGGCAATTAATGGCACTTTTTATCTCCTTGAGTTCAAGCAGCAAACATTTGTTCTTTTGGCTTAGACAGTGTTTCCCTGATGTCAGAAAAAAAAAGATTTAATGCAGTATGTCTTTTCTGAGGAACTTCAGAACAAGTTGCTACAACAGGCAGTTGAATGACAATATGTTCAAAACCCCTTAATCTAAACAAAACTGACTTGTTAATAGGTCTCCTTGAATATATGCTGACTTACCAAGGAACTGTAGCACTGTGTTTACCTATAGCACTAACAGTTGAATAAAACTGTATTTAAAAGGTACAAATCCTAAGTCTGTTTGAGTCCCCTCCCTCCATCTACTGAATCTTTTTATTTTATTCTTGTTTCAGTTCTCATAATATGTGACTGCCTATGAGAAAACACTTTAAAATTTCTAAACTACTAAATGTCGATATCCATAATACTGACAAAAAAATGATTAAAAAAAATGGGCATGCTCCAAGATATAGCATGTAACTAAAAAAGAATCTTTTTTTGCTGAGGGGCAAGCTCCCCTGACCTCTCTCAAGTGGGGTTGCCCCGCTACTTATATACTCCAAATGAGTTATCATACATTACCAGGGAAAGGGCATACTAACTGACCCCAGAATAATAGTGATCTCGCTCAACTGTCAATCAAACTGTTTTGTTACCCAAATTGTGTCAACAGAACACAGAACAGATGTCCACTATTCCTAAAGTTGACCTAAGTGATGCCTCCTATCAGTCCAGACGTATTTTTATCTATCAATCTATCTATAATGATATAAAGAGAGATGTGTGAGAATGTGTGTGTGTGTGTGTGTGTGTGTGTGTGTGTGTGTGTGTGTGTGTGTGTGTGTGTGTGTGTGTGTGTGTGTGTGTTTGTGTGTGTGTGCGTGTTCTGTACCTTTTAGCTATTGACACACTTGTTTGCTGTCAATTGCACTGAGCAGCAAGTGTTCTATCTCCCCATAATCTGATCCTGCTGAAATTACTTACTACATTTACTATCCATCCCTAATGCACTACATAGCCCTCTCATCCCAGAGCCCTAACTCTAACCCTAAAATTCCCACCCAGTCTCTATTCCTACCTTGAATCCTTACACCTTAAACAAAAAAAATCTCTTCCATGCCCTAAAGCTAAAGTCCATGATGGCGCTTAACTCTAAATCTCCCCATCTGCTCCCAAAATCTAATCTCCCCTTCTATTATCAATCCTAAAACTAATTTACCACTGCATAATCCTAAATGCCCCAATCACTCCCTATCTGATTTCCTTAGTTCTCCCTAAACCTAAACTCCCAGATTTCTCCAAAGCTTTCTTTCCACTCCCGAAACCCAAACTCACCAGTTGTACTCCCTAATCCTAAAACTACCCACCTGCTTCATATACCTAAAATTCCACAGCCTTCCCTAAATCTATATTTCCCTCATACTCTGTAAACCTAAAACTCACCTCCCACTCCCTAAATCTATGGTCTTCAATCAGTCCCTAACCCTAAGGTTCCCACTCACTCCCTTTCCCTAAAGTCCCTTTCTGCTCCCTAAAGCAAAAACTCCCCTTCTACTTCATAAAGTCCCCTCATTGTCATAGGTTCATAGGTTCATAGGTTCATAGGTTCATACTAGGCTATCTGCCCGAGGGCATTTACAAGCCTAGCCCATCGTTTTGTGGCTTACGCCACCCCTTTAGTATGGGGAACTATACCCATTATTTTGCTGTGCCTCTGTCGAGCAGTGACACTGAGGTAATCCCTGGGGTATATCTGCGATCTCCCATCCATTGGTCAAGATTTCTCTTGAACAAGGCCAGCGAGGTGCTCTGCCTCACATGTACCGGGATTTTGTTCCACAGCATAGGAGTCTTTGGGTGATGAATCTATCCTCCAGCACGCCCTATTAATAGCCGTGTCAAGGTTTAAGTCTCCGCCCTTGTGGCTCTGATGGATCTAGATTTTTGAGGTGAAGCATATTCATCAAATCTGGGTTTGACATGGCCTTGTATGTTAGGCAAAGGTCACCTCTGAGCAATGTGTTTACTGAATAGAGCTGGAGTTCTTTCAGTCGGGCAGCATAGGACAGATTTTTGAGACCCTTTATCCTTTTGGTGAGGAACTTTGTGGCCTCTCCAGCTGCTGCAAGTGTCGGGTCAGATACATTCCGAATGGGGCATTGTACTCAATCATTGGTCTGATGAGTGATGAGTAAAGGGAGACTATGACCTCCCTTGATCTAGATGAGAATCCCTTCATGATAAGGTGGGCAATGTAGAAGGTCTTCCTAACTACTTTAGCTACATGGGTGTCGAATGACAGACTACTATCAACCTGGGTCCCCAGGTCCCTGATAACTTCTTCTGTGCTCAGTGGATTGCCACCTATTTGGTAGCTAGGGGTAACCTTGTTTTTCCCGAAGGGTATGACTATGCATTTTTGGCATTTAACTTTAGGCCGTGGCTCTGGCACCAGTTATCCGCTTCTGTGAGACCCTTCTGAAGGATATCTGTGTCAGATGTGTTTTCTACTATGGCCCAGTTTGCAGTCATCTGCAAACTTTGTCAGCCATAACCCTCCTGTGTTTGCTTGTACTGGAAAAGTAGATGCTAAACAAGAGTGGGCCCAGGACTGAGCCCTGTGGGACACCACTTGTGACAGGCTTTGAGTCTGACATGGCGCCAGCAACTCTGACCCTGTGGGTTCTGTCACTCAGCCAGTTTGCAACCCATCTTGTGATGTATGGGTTGACATTTAAGCTGATGAGTTTTTCAATGATACCCGAGTGGGTATTGTATCAAGGCCTTAGCCAGATCGAGGTAGGCTGTATGGACTGCCTTTCCTCATCAATGGCTTTGGTGACTGTTTCAAAAGTCAACCAAGTTTAAAAGGCATGATGTGCCTTTGACAAAGCCAAACTGGGTTGGATCCAAAGTCTGCAAATTCCCTATGTCTTTATTTATGAGGTCCATTATGATCCTCTCCATGGCTTTGCAGATAAGGCTTGTCAAGCTAATGGGCCGGTAATTTCCAGGGTCGGTGGAGGCACCGCCTTTGTGAAGTGGTACCACAGTTGCAGTGCGCCACGCGCTGGGTACGTATCCAGAGGTAAGACTTTGATTAAACACCTCTCCTTGCTGTGGGTTTAATTCCTCATTGAGTTCATGGAGCACACAGCCGGGACACCATCAGGTCCCATGGATGCTGTGTTTTTGCTTTGGAGAGAGCAGTTCTCACTTGGGCGCTGGAGATGTTTGGGGCTGCAATCGTTTGGTATAGATATCTCTCCTTTGGGGAGGGGAGAAGTTTGCACTGAACCTGTCAGCCAGTATGTTGGCAATGTCTGTAGGATCAGTAATCTTCACATCATTTTGAACTAGTTTGAGCATATCTGGGAGTTTCCTCCCAGGTTTCTAACATAGCTAAAGAAGACCTTATGATTGTCTTTTGAGTCTTTAGCTATTTTTCTCTCGAAATTTGCTTTGGATGATTTTATGAGAGCTCTTAGTTTTGTACTTATAGTGATCAAGGGTGTCTTACCTTTTAAGGATTTTGCTCTATCTTGTAGTAGCTTCCTCCTTTGTTGTAGAGTTTGTTTATGGCTGGGGTCCACCAGACTGGACGCTTGCCTTTGGTACAAAGAGTCTTTGTTTTGCTTGGGATTGCCTTATCCATGCAGTCCTGCAGGTGCTGGTAGAAGGCATTTGTAAGTGATTCAGCGGCTTGAGTACTGTTTTCCGCCGCTCGGGGCCTTAAAGGAGACCACACTAGTCTTTAGAAGTGTGAAGTCGGCTTTTGAGAAGTTCTTTACTGTGGTCTTTTTATTTCAGGTGGGGTGGGATGAGGACCTCCAGCGAGATTAGTTTGTGGTCTGATCTCACCAGTGAGGGTACACTCTGGTGTTGAACATTGTGCTCCCATGTTCGTGATGATGAGATCAAGTATGTTATCTCCTCTTGTGGGATGGTGACTAGTTGTTCCATGGCATTTGAGTTTATGAATTCCAGGAACTTTTGGGCTAGGGTGTTTGGGCTTGAGTAGTGTTCCCAGTCTATATTAGGTAATTGAAGTCACCTAGTATGATGGTGTTTGGTGATACATTTATCCCCTCTAGTGTTTTCAGGAAGGCCATGTGAGGTTCCTGAGTTTGTGAGGGTGGTCTGTAACATGCTACAATTTGCAGAGCAGTCTTGCCTATGGTTAATTGCACCTGGATGGTCTCCGATGCATCGTATGCTGCCACCAGTCTTGAGGTGTGGGTGTCCTTGATGAATATGGATACCCTCCTTTCTTGGTATTGTCCGGATTTTGGGGCCGGAACGCATGATATGAGGTAAAACCTGATAGCGCTGGGGTGCTCTCAGGAGCCTTGAACCAGGTTTCTGTCACAGCACAGACATCGATGTTCTCCATACTGAGAAGGGCCTCGAAGTGCATTTTGGGATTTAGACTTCTGGCGTTGAGCGGCGTTAGCCTTACTTTTTTCCTTTTTGTGTTCTAGGGTGGTAGGTTTAGAATTTGAGCCTTGCCTAAAAAGGCACTATGGGGTGGCAAGAGCCTTTGCCAATATCCGAATCCCAGGGTGACAGGTGCAAGCCGCCCTCAAGCAGCGTGGCTCGTCCACCATGTCATCCCAGGCAGACAGACACTGGATCCCCTTTGAATGACACCAGTGTTTAAGCCCATTGTTAAAGCTGATCATCTTATCTCTGTATTGTGGCATCATTCTTGGTGAAGGTAGGATACTGCTCAAGGTCAGGGTCATACCTGCCTGGGCTACATAATCAGAGAGCTCCTCAATGTCTCTTTTCATGTAGTCGAAGGAGGTACGGCTCAGGTCGCTTACACCAGCGTGGACAATGACTGAGTCATATTTGTACCTGCTGTTGAGAGACCTGAGTGCTTGCATTATGTGGCGGATTCTAGCGCCCGACAGGCAGCTTACTGTGACCTTCTCCTTACTCAGTCTGGTGAGCGGACGCCAGTGTGTCTGACTATGGAGTCACCAATGACTAGTGTGTCTGGCATTGTGTTTGGCCTTAAGGGCTGTGACTGTCTGACACTCTGACTGTGAGGTCTATGTGTTGCAGGTGTTGTGTTCTGAGGTGGTGGTTGTTTGGGTGTCTGCTTTGGTGGCCTCTGCTGTTTTGGTAGATTTTTGATCAGAGCCTCCGAGTATGTCTTTGTGTGTTTATGTGTATGATTTGAGGTTGTAATGGTACTATGTGAGACTGGGTCTATAGTGTGTGTGGTAACCTTCTCCTCCTGACTGGTCTTGCCAGTCCTATGTTGAGAGAGCTCAGCCTCCAGTTTGGCCGTATAGTTGCATCTCTCACATGTATTTGTGTTTTGTGGGAGGAGGAGAGGGTTGTTCAGTGTACATGAGGCAATTGTAACATTGCCTCAATATTCCCAGGTTCACCAGCTGAGCAGGAAAGGACACTAGCAACTGATCCCTCGACATGCTAGAAGGAATAGACAAAAACTTTAAAAAGATTCCGGGACGGGTGACCGAGAAATGGGGGTTGCCTTTTGGGGTACTATCTATGACAAGAGTGCCGTATCAAGGTAATAAGTACTGTAGGAGCAAGTGCTACGCTTAACAGATAGAGAATAGTCTACTTGGAGTCAAGTAGAGATGATCTTTTTAATTATAGGATACGCTGATTAGATCAGTAGTATAGTTCGAGGAAGGTAGTTTTAAGGGAAAATTTGAAGAGTGGCCTTTAGGTAGCCCGAATAGTTTAAACCTGCTTAACCGGAGCTGCCCTAGTGTGCAACAGTGGCAACTCCGCTAAATCAAGGCTTAATGCGCTAAAGCGTGCTTTATAGCAGGGGCTGGAAAAGACAGGAAATGACCCAAAATGGCCAATAAACTACAAGTTACTGCCTTAAAACCACTCCTCTGAGGACAAATGAAGGAGTTATGGAAATGACCCCTAGTGGCCAATAAAACTACAGTTTCAAGTCATTAACCACCTCTCCGGGTGGCAGGGAAGCTGCTCAATGTTAGTTACTGCCACTGATGAACACAGAGACCCTCCTTCAGCCCAAGCAAAAATGGCCTCACAGAAACTTTCAAACAGTTCAGGAACAGCAAGCCTGTAACTGAACTTTTTTAACTCTCAGAAAAGTGGGAAAAAGCAAGATTTTTTTTTTTGTTTGTTTTGTTTTTACAGAGATAGCAGAGGTTCACAAGTAATATCAAGTTATAACAGTGCAGTAAATGACCCCACACAAGAGTGCTAGGTCAAGGACAGAAAATATGCAAGTTTTAAGAAAAAAACGATTTAAAATTAAGTGCAAACAGGAAATTCAGCAAACAGCTTTTGGTTGTGCTCTAAATACAGCTACTAATACAGAAAAAAAAATTACTGAACTCTCACCCCTCCTGCTCCCCACAGCTGATGTTGCTCAGGCAGATTGCAACGGCTCCAGTCTCACTGCATGGCTGCTTCCCTTTGCTCTGACACATTATATGAGTTTGAGCATGACTGGCAGCCCATTAATGCTTCAAGATACTTCAGTCCCCAGCTGCAAGACTGTGATCTTCGAGCAGTTTTGACTCCAGTGCGTATAATAGATCATAGGTGTGTGGGTGTTTATCTGTATATATGTATATATATATATATATATATATATATATATATATATATATATGTGTGTGTGTGTGTGTGTGTGTGTGTGTGTGTGTGTGTGTGTGCGTCTACTTTACATTACCGAACCGACAATTCACTGACACACAAAACACCGACCCCAAATAACCGAAAACACACAACACCGACAACTCACAAAACCGAACACCATTACACCGACACAAACAACGTAAACTACACGACACACAATGACATATCCACTAACCTTAACCCAAACACTAACCCTAAGGTCCGACCCTACCGCACAGTTACCCTACCCGCACCCTAACCCTAACTCACTTAACCCACCCCTACACCTAAAGACTGTCACTATCGCACACTTAACCTACCTGCACCCTAACCCTAACTCACTTAACCCACCCTAAAACATAAAGCCCGTCACTATCGCACACTCACCCTACCCGCACTCTAAACCTAACTCACTTAACCCGTCCCTAAACTACAGTCCGTCACTATCACACACTTACCTTACCCGAACCCTAACTCCGACACTGCCGCACACTCACCTTTCCCACACCCATCCCAAAATCCCACAATATCGCACACTTACCTGACCACTCCTAAATCCGTCACTATCGCACACTTACCGAGTCGCGCTCACACATTACCCTTGTCGGTCTTTCAGCTGTCTGCAAATCACCATTTCGGTCAACTTACCTGTTGGTTGTTTCGTCTCGGTCTTCTGCGTGTCGGTGAAGTGTCGGTTCGGTAATCTAAAGGAGACCCGTGTGTGTGCATATATGTATGCATGTGTATGGATCTACTTTCATGCACTGAAAATACATTTCACTGAATTTCAGTTGACCCACACCAAATCGCTGAAAGCTCAGATCACTGAAAACTCATTTCACCAAATCACATTTCACTGAATGTAAGTATTGTTGGGCAAATAAAACATATATGTCCTTTTCCCCACTATAGTGTGATCCTGGAGTTAGTATATATAGTTAGGGGGGAGGATGTAGCCCCCATCTAGTTTGCTTTTATATTTATGAATCTCATTTCATTGAAAGCTAACAATATAAAACCAAAAGTAGGTGGGGTGCTGTGCCCCTCACCCCCCTAACTATATATACTAACTCCAGGATCTCACTACAGTGGAGAAAAGGGCATATATATTTTATTTGCCCAAAAGTACTTACATTTAGTGAAATGTGATTCGGTGAAATGAGTTTTCAGTGATTTGAGCTTTCAGCGATTTGGTGTGAGTGATTTGAAATTCAGTGAAATGTGTTTTCAGTGAATCAAGGTAGAACCTGTGTGTGTGTGTGTGTGTGTGTGTGTGTGTGTGTGTGTGTGTGTGTGTGTGTGTGTGTGTGTGTGTGTGTGTGTATAATATATATATATATATATATATATATATATATATATATATATATATATATATATATATATATATTTACATACACACATGTCCCAAGGTAAACCAGTGCAGTCAACACGCTGTAGTCATAAAACAATTTTATTGAAAAATATAAAAAGCAAATAAGAATAACCACTTTCAGGTGGCTTCCACCCTTCTTCAGATTCAAAGTGTCTGAGCAAACAAAAAGTATTTATATGAATCCTGTCAAATCACGTGTCTACTGTAATTATCAATCAATAAAAAATGTTGAAGTTTTAACCAATAAAAGTGCTGAAATAGAGTGCTTAGCCAATTAAAAATAGTCATTTAACCTGTAATGGTATACATGCTGATAAAATACTCTGATGAAAAACTTATGATTATTAGTTTGAAAAATGTGCCCAAAATGTATATAGAATAAATAAATAGCTGTATGTTTCTTACACTAGCCTCTAAATCACAAAGTAGTGAATAAAAATAATCATTAAAAGTAACGGGTGTGAAGAATATTCACAAACTAATCATCAGGCGAATACCAGCCAAAGGACCAGTGAGATAACAGAATTATAGCAAGCAGTGAACAATGGTAAAAAAACTGGGTCTAGTCTGAGTGAATATAACATGAAATGCAAATAACTAATCAGGTTGTTTGAATCTAAGAGTAGACCAATGAAAAAGACAGCCAGTGTCAGTGTCATTTCCATTAATCACAATCTCAACCAATGAAGGACTTGGAAGCAAACAACCAATCAAATTGTTCAAATATGTGTATAAACTAATGGAATAATCAGCCAATGTCATAACTCAAATCAGAATTTCAGTCAATGAAGGACTGTAGGACAAGCAGCCAATTAAATTTTTCAAATCTAAAAATAAACCAATGGGATACAAAGCAAAGGAAAAAAAAACAAAGCACCCAGCTTTGTAAGGATTGCTCACAACTATAGTTTATATGCAGATAAAATGCTCCAACTAAATACTTATCTTTATTATTTAGGAAAATATGTCCAAGATGTATATTGAATAAATAAATAGCTGTGTGTTTCCTATAATAACCTCTAAATCACAAAATAATAGATGAAAATGCTCAGTAAGAGTAAAGAACATTCACAAACCAATCATCTGGCTAGTACAACCAAAAAAAAATAAAAAAAAAAACAATAAGATAACAGCATTCTGACAGACAAAGACCAGGGGTAAAACACTGGGTCTGGTCTAAATGAATATATCATGGATTGCAAACAACCATTCAAGTTGTTTATATCTAAAAATAGACCAATGGGATAGAAGGCCAATGTCATGACTCAAATCAAGATCTCAACCAGTAAAGAACTAGGAAGCGAACAGCCAGTCAAATACTTGGAATAAGTGTATAAGCCAATGAGATAGTCAACCAATGTGATAACTCACATCAGAACCTCAACTTATGAAAGATTAGATAACAAACTGCCAATCATATTGTTTAAATGTAGAATTGAACCAATAGGATAACTTAGCATTCCCAGGTGGTCTCCCATGCAAGTTCTAACCAGGTCCGACTATGCTTAGCTTCCAAGATCCATTCAGCAAATGAAGAAAAACAAAGTACCCAGCTTTGTGGAAATTAATCACAACTGAACAGGCAATGTAGTGATTCAAAACTAAATCTCAACTAATAAACCAGCAAGAAGGAACAATACATAAAAATCTCCTTGCAAACATCATGGATTTACCAAGAGGTAAAACAAGTTGGAAAGGCTCATTCAAAATCATCACCACTGATTGAAGTAAAACAATCTAAGAACACAAGCACCTATTAGTCAAATGTAAAACAATGTCAGGAAACATAAGACCAGGGTCACTTGACCGTGACTCGTGACACTTGACAACAGCCGATTGGGCTGCCAGTAGAATATGATGCCCTGTAAATGGCATGTATAGAGTGAAATTCAAAAATAAACATTGTAATAATATGTTATAAAAATATATACAATCTTTAGCACTTAAGTAACAATCAGCACTAATGGGACATGATGGAAGTCTCATTTAATATGTTGTTTCTTCAGTGCTGGTTTCAAAGGTATATTAGAATTCCAGCCTGGTTGTTTGCCGGCCTGTAGCTCACTGATACACTTCATTTCAGTGAGTTCATTCAAAAGTGCTATGTCACAACCTCTAATATTACAAGTTGTTGTTTGTAAAGCCATAAAATGAAAAGAATGATGATCATTGGTTGATACATGCCACACAAGTAGATTCTTCATATCCCTGAGCCTCAAATCACTCACATGTTTAGATATAGATATGTTCTTTGAAAAGTCTGTTAGTTTTGCCTACATAGAATATATCGCAGATGGTACAGCATGCTATGTAGACCCCGTTTTTGGTCTTGCAATCTGCATAGGCGTGAAAGGTATAGTTCTTGTTGGTTAAAGGCTGTTTGTATGTCTGCTCCCTATGGATGTATTTACACATCATACATGTTATTCATGGGTAAGTGCCCTTTCTATTAGTTCTTGTTTCCATCTTCTTAAGAGGTTTATCACACAGGATTTCTTTTATCTTCTTACTGTTCCTGTACTAAAATGTGGGTGTTCTCCAATTATCTTCTTCATAGATTCATCATTGGTTAAGATCAAGGTCAAGTTTTTCTTGATGATTTTACTAACATAGTGAATAGCACTTGAATACCTTAAGATGACCCTGATGTCATTATTATGATTGTTAACTCAAGACGGTTCCAACTACTGGAGTGGTGGCTCCAAATAGAAGGGCTTGCCTCTGGTGTTCCTTAGTTGGACTGCTGTGTGCTGTTGTAAATCAATTTCTTTCTTCTTATAACCTCTGGCTCTCAGTTGTTGAATTAATTTGTCATTGGCTGTTTCAAAATCATTGTACCTGATATGCATTGTTGAATTACATAACGTGTGACCCTTGATAATGTTGCAATATATGTATGAGGGGTGCATACTGGATCAATGGAGTATACTATTCTTCCTAGTGTCTTTATTGTGTATCAAAGTATTTGTCTCTCAATTGTTATTCATTCAATGGTTGTGTGACACCAGGGAAATATTGCCAGTCCAGCTATCTGGAATTTTGTAAATAATTATATGTCACTTGAAAATATTAATATGATTTATGCAGAAATGTGACACTGCCAGCCCAGCTAGCTAGAATTTTGTAAATAATCATATGCCATTTGTGAATATTAATATGATTCATATGTTTGTCTTACAAATGTAAGAGAACTATATGTTATGTGTATAATAAACTACTGGTGCAGAAGTGTGTTTTGCACTGTATGTTATGTACTGAGCTTCAAGAATGTAACCACAGTGTACCCTACTGGAAAAGAACAGAAATGTATGTAAACTATATACCTGTGCAAATGTATGTTCTAATAGTAGAAGCTGAAACATGCAGAGTTAACTTGCAAAACTTCAAGAAAATAAGTTGAAAAGTAAAGTGCTTTATGATTGTGTTATCTCCCAGTAAGCAGACACAATGTCTAGAGCTAGAGGTTTTCCTATTGTCTTGAAACAGAAATAATTACTAGGTTTCAAATGTAAAAGTGTTTAATTGTTTTACGACTTCCAGTTCTGAGCAAACATCTGAGAGATATGCATTTTTCACAGAGAAATGCTACTTGTTTTTAAGTTTCTGTTAGCCTCAGAACTGAAGGCAGGTGACAAAGAGTGATGTCACCCAGTCTAACACAGTAGTAATGTGTGATATTAATTTAAGAACTCTCTCAGAGAGGGAGAGAGGGCATTTTGTATCATGTATTGGACCTAGAAACATTCATTCAGCACTTCTTATCTGTATTTGCCTTGCTCTGTAAGTCTAGGGTACAGTAATTTCTCTTAGATATAGACAGAAATATAGTAAAGATTAGTTTAGATGTTTCTGTATCTATTTAAGACTATCCTACAATGTTGTTTTAAAATATTTCCTGTCATTCTGAACTCTGTAGTTACTGTGTTGTTTGAGTATTGTCTTGTTCTTTTATTATTTATTATTAAATATATTTAAACATATCTTTGTGGATGATATTTGTAATACATAGTTAAGCTCTTAGAGTACTTGCATTTGTACTTGGTGAGACTGTACAGGCCACTCATAAGTAGCCTTGAAAGTCTTGGTCACACTTATCATCTGGATAATAGTACCAGTACACAGTAGGATTGGGCACCCTTTGTAGTGGCCTTAGATTAGCTGCTAAGTAGTGACTGCTGGCAGCTGGTACTACCTTATAGTCTGGGCAGAAGGGGAAATGGCTAGTAAACCTGTGCCAGCTTTTCCCAGGTGTGTGTTTGTGTGTGTGTGTGTGTGTGTGTGTGTGTGTGTGTGTGTGTGTGTGTGTGTGTGTGTCAGCTACTTGGGCAGGGATACAAAGCACTGGTTGGACAGAGAGGGTGCTGGAGGTTTTGCCTTGGCCACTTTGCTGAAATTTTAACCCTATAGCTGTGCCAATGGGGAGTCTTATTGGGGATCTTGAGAAAGAGGCAGAAACCAGCCCCAGACTGCCTGTGATCTCTGGGTGCTCTTAAGGGAAATTATGCTTTACTGTGTGTGTACTTTTCATCCTCCCAATGTGTACATCCTTCACTGGTGCTAGTGGTGAGAATTGAGGCTCCTTGATTACTGGGTCAGTGCAGGGGCATTACATATTAATTGTTTGGCAGTGGTGGATATCCACATCACATATTAATTGGTTGACAGTGGTGAGTTAGCCACATCACATATTAATTGGCTTGTAGTGGTGTGGATATTGAATTCCTGTAGCCTGTGTACAGTGGTTGCTGAAGGTGTTTGTACTCTCAATCAGCCATGCAGTGAACATTCAGAGCTCATATCACAATAGTTTTATTTTTTTTTTGTTAGCTTAGTTAATCAGGGAGAGCAGGCAAGTATTTCAGCAGTGAAGTATGGAAAGCTGACAAGGAGCCAGTTGGCTGAGATGTGCCAGGCTAAAGGATTGATGCATGCCAACCTGACTAAAGCAGACATGACTGCAGCTTTAGTCACAGCTGCATCACAGAATAGCAACCAGGAGGGCAATCATACTGGCCGTGGAGATGTACAACACTCTGAAAATGGACAGCTCAACCTTTCCACAGAAGACTTAAAAATCCATCTGGAGTTAAATAGACTGAGTTGGAGGCCAAGAGTTTGGAAATAAAAGCAACAGAGAGACTAAGACAGCTGGAGGCTGAGGAGAAGGAGAGGCAGAGGTAACATGAAAAGGAAATGCTGACTCTTCGCTTGAGTCATGGAGGTAATGCAGAAGGTACTAATCAAACCCCAGAAGCAACAAAGGTCAGTACATTTCTTCCACAATTTACAGAGGAGGATAATTTTGATAGTTACATTCATATGTTTGAAAGGGTATGTAAACAGTATAATGTTGACCAAGGGCTCTGGGTACAGTTCCTGAAGCCCCTACTCCATGGTAAAGCTGTAACTGTTATCTCCAAATTGTCTGATACTAATTATTTAAATTCTAATGTTGTAAAGAACTGTTTGCTAGAATATTTTAAGTTAACACCTGAAGATTATAGGAAAAAGTTTTGTGACCATAGACGCAAGGCAGATTAAAGTGTGTGTGAATATGTTGCTGAATTAAGCACTTATTTTCATAGGTGGGTGAGTGGATGTCAGGTCACCACTTTTGAAGGGCTAGCAGACCTTTTGGTGAGGGAACAAGCCTTAGCACTTTGCCTGAGTGCATGAGAATCTGGTTAGCTGATAGACAATGCACTACTGTATATGAGTTGTGGAAGAAGGGAGACCTATACCTAGCAAGCAGGGCATCCCTGCACAGGAAAGGGACATCTGGTGCTTCTCATGCATCTAAGGAAACCCTTGGAGGGCAACCCAGACTGCCCCAACAGAGTCCAGCATTAGCCGAGGAAGTCACTAGTCCATGTACACATCCAGGACCAAGGGTTAAATGTTTTAAATGAAACCTGTGAAACCATGTAGCATATAGATGTCCATGGAGGCAAGGTCAGGACAGACAGTAAGTGGGAATGACAAAATGCCAAAAGTAGATTGTCTCGAGGCAATAAGGGTACCAAACTACCACAAGAGGTTATATCCTATCTTAGTGAATGGGAAAGAGGACATTGCTAAGAGAGAAACAGCCTCTGACCTAACCATTTTGAAGCTTGCAATGGTTACAGAGGAGCACTACATGCTTGGGCAGTCTACTCTATTCAGAGCTTTAGGAGGGACCCCTTTCCAAATACCTTTGGCTAGGGTTTACCTTGACTGGGAAGGTGGAAAAGGAATCCAGTAAGTATGTGTGTTTGAGGATATCCCTGCAGATATCCTGATATGGAATGACTTTGATAATGCAGTACCATGTGTGAATGCAGTTACATGCAGTCAGCCTTGGAGACAAGCATGTGGATCTGGTAGCCCGGGGGAGACCGAGACAGACCGCACCCTTGCAGCCAAGACTGGTGAGGTGGTTACTTTAGAGAAAGAGCTACCCTGTAGCAGTGATACTGAAGGTGACCCACTGCTGCTTGTGGTTACTGATGTTCCCTTGGACACAGTGACTGCAAGGGCATAGGTGAGTAGTAGTACCCAGCTGATAGTGAGGCATCTCTGTCAGAGGATACCAGACTTCTGGGAAGTTGAGCTGGGAAGGGTTACAAAGAGAGAGAGTTGAGACAAGCTCAGCTCTCAGACCCTACATTACAAGGCCTGAGGGAGGTATCTAGTGAGGCACCTGATTCTCAAGGGAAGGGGAATCTGAATATTGGGGCAGAGGGTTTCTGTATAGTGTGTGGACCCCTGAGGGTGGGCTAAAGGGTGAGAGAATACAGCAGTTGGTAGTGCCCAGAGCCTACCATCTGGTACTTCTAGCCATAGCCTATGATATTCCCTTTGCAGGTCATATGGGCAGAAAACATACAAAGAGACTTATTATGCAAAACTTCTATTGGCCTGGGATTTCCAGAGATGTAACAGGGTACTGCCAGATCTGTGAGCAGTGCCAAAAGGTAGGCAAGGCAGGAGACAAGGTGAACGCTCCTTTTATGCCTTTGCCTGTGATTGAAGAGCCATTTCAGAGGGTAGCTATGGATATTGTGGGGCATCTGAGTACCCCAAGTTCCACAGGAAAAAAGTATATCCTAGTGGTAGTAAATGCTGCTACCAGATACCCTGAGGCAGTGGCACTGTCCTCCATTGAAGCAGAAAAGGTGGCAAATGCTTTGTTAGAGATTTTCAGCAGGGTAGATTTTCCAAAAGAAATACAGACTGACAGAGGTGCCAATTTCACTTCAGACCTGCTGGCTTGTCTGTGGAAGCACTGTGAGGTGAAGCACCTAAAAACCACCCCCTACCATCCTAAGACTAATGGTTAAACTCTACACTCAAGACAAAGCTATGGGCATTTGTAGAACAGTTTAAGAAAGAGTGAGACAAATATTTGCCACATTTGCTGTTTTCTTAGAGAGAAGTGACCTGTTCAAATGTATGTTTTAATAGTTTAAGCTGGAACATAGACACTTCAAGAAAATAAGTTGAAACGTAAAGTGTTTTACAGTTGTGTTATCTCCTATTAAGCAGACACAATGTCTAGAGCTAGAGGTTTTCCTATTGTCTTGAAACAGAAATAATTACTAGGTTTCAAATGTAAAAGTGTTTAATTGTTTTATGACTTCCAGTTCTGAGCAAACATCTGAGAGATATGCATTTTTCACAGAGAAATGTTAATTTTATTAAGTTTCTGTTAGCCTGGGAACTGAAAACAGGTGACACAGATTGATGTCATGCAGGCTAACCCAGCAGTAATATGTGATATTAATTTAACTACTCTCTCTCAGAGAGGGAGAGAGGGCATTTTGTATCATGTCTTGGACCTACAAACATTCATTCAGCACTTCTCACCTCATTTGCCACGCTCTATAAGTAAGTCTACAGGTGCAGTAATTTCTCTTAGATATAGATAGGAATATAGTAAAGATTAGTTTAGATGTTTTCTGCATTTATTTGAGACTGTCCTACAATGTTGTTTTAAATATTTCCTGTGATTCTGAACTCTGTAATTACTGTATTGTTAGAGTATTGTCTTGTTCTTTTATTATTTATTATTAAATATATTTAAACCTATCTTTGTGGCTGATATGTGTGAGACATATTTAAGCTCTTACAGTACCTGTATATGTATTTGGTGACACCGTACATGCCACTCCTAAATAGCCCTGAAAGTATTGGTCACACTTACCATTTGGATAATAGTAACAGTACACAGTAGGATTGGCCCTTAGAGTAGCTGATAAGTAATGGCTAGTGGCAGCTGGTACTACTTTATAGTCTGGGCAAAAGGGGGCATAACTAGTAAACCTGTGCCAGCCTTTCCCTGGTGTGTGTTTCTGTTTGTGTATAAATCAAATCGCAAACTGTGTGTTCGTGTGTCAGCTACTTGGGCAGGGGCATGAAGCACTGGTTGGATAGAGAGAGTGCTGGAGGTTTTGGCTTGGCCACTTAGTTGAGATCTCAACCCTATAGCTGTGCCAGTGGGGAGTCTTATTAGGATCTGGAGAAAGAGGCAGAAACCAGCCTCAGAATGACAGTGAACTCTGTGTGCTTTTCAGGGAAATTGTACTTTACTGTGTGTGTGCTTGTCATCCTCCCAATGTGTACATCCCTTACTGGTGCTAGTGGTGAAGATTGAGGTGACTTGATTACTGGGCCAGTGCAGGGGTGTCACAGGTTGTATCTAAAAAGTCAATCTTACTGGAAGATGCACATGTAGTAAATCTCAGAAATTCAGTTGATCCTTCCAAGTAAACAACATATTCTAAAAAAACAGTCAATCGTGCCTCCTCATAACAGAAAAGTGTCATCAACAAATCTTTTATAATATGACAAATGGGGGTTATACGTATCACTGTTGAAGGCAGTGTGGTTTTCCCAATAAGCTAACACCAGATTTACAAAAGTGTTAGCACGGGGGGGGGGGGGCCCATTGCTACCCCCCATTTTTGCCAATATATCTGAACATCAAAACAAGATATTATTCTCCAACACTATTCCCAAGAGAACATAAATCAATTCAATTGTACTGTTGTTGAGATTACTATGTTCAGATAGGAAGGCCTTTATCACTGTTATGCCATATTCTGGGGAATCACAGTAAATAGGCTTTGAACGACCATGGTCGCCATTATTTTGGGACCGCTGTTTCCTGAAGAAGTCATGAAATCATGTAAGGTGGATAAGAAGTGTTTGGTGTCTTTCAAAACTGAACTCACCTTGGGCAAAATTTCTTGAGATGGTATTCTCTATATAGAGATAATGTTTCTGTGAGCCAACCTTCACTTGCTACTATAGGACATAGTAATCGAGATTCCATATCTTTATGTATTTTGGTATATATATATATATATATATATATATATATATATATATATATATATATAAATATAAATATATATATATATATATATATATATATATATATATATATATGTGTGTGTGTGTGTGTGTGTGTGTGTGTATAGATTTATGTTAAT
This sequence comes from Protopterus annectens, assembly GCF_019279795.1. NCBI lineage: Eukaryota > Metazoa > Chordata > Ceratodontiformes > Protopteridae > Protopterus > Protopterus annectens. The sequence continues at coordinate 1,909,968,365 of NC_056735.1, forward strand.
CGGTTGAAAGTTTACATTTACATTATGGGAATATGTGATCTACAGTTTAAAATATCAAATGCCAACTAGGAAACTAGGAAGAAGTAACAGCATTTTTAGCGCAGATGGCTAAGTCCAGCTGCACCCCCACACACACACACACATCGTGATAATTATAAATACTAACTGTGAGATCACATAACTGTGGAGAAAAAGGCAATTTACTGATCTCCACGTTAGCATAATTTTCTTGCAACTCTGTTTCTCTTATAGTTGTTTTTCAAGTTTTTACATTGGTCTCTACCACATGAAGTTTGACAATTTAAAAATTTGACAAACTAATTTAGACCCACATATACATACCTTACATATTTATACACACACACACACACACACACATATATATATATATATATATATATATATATATACATATATATATATATATATATATATATATATATATATATATATATATATACATACATACATACAGAGAGAGAAAGACAGAGATAAAATATAGGTTCCATTTGAGGACAAAACAATCTTTAAAGTTATCTATATACCTCAATAACTTTTGGACTCTCTTATGCTCATTTTTAAATTAATACAAATAAAAATTTTATCAAAAGGAGTGAATTTTATACCTTTAGAATCCTGTGTACTTATCTAAAAAATATGAAGCCAAATGATTTTTAACATGATGGGTTCATAGTTCACATGCATTTCTACAAACTAGACATGGATTATATCCATTCATTAAAAAATACTGCAGTTCTACAAACTAGGCATGGATTATATGTGTTCATTTAAAAAAAAAGCTGCAGTTAATCTGACAATGGTGCTAACACATTATTGATAGAGTACTTGTCTAGGACATACAATAACAGCTGGGCCTGTTACACTAAACCGTGTGGAGCCCAGTTGCTGACAGAATGCTGCTTTTGCTGCTGTACGGTTTTGTGCAATTTGAAAGGGACTGTGATAAAGGCTGGAAGTTTGGAACATCTGAGGATTTATATTTGCCCAATTCAAAATATATTGTTCATCAGTACAGTGCTAGATATTTCTTAATCATTGAAATGTTCCTTAGTAATTTGATTAAATAAATGGACATAAAAATGAATTAACAAATCATTTATTTATTTATTTATTTATTTACAGTTTGTTTGCCAGGATAAAATGAATAACAAATTATTTATTTTATTTATTTATTTACAGTTTGTTTGCCAGGATGGTCCATTGGTCCACAAGGAGCCCATTTTCTATGGAGTCCTGGGGAGAAAAGCTCTAGAAAAAATACAAATTACAAAATTATAAAGAATTACAAAATTACAATATGAGAGTTAAAAAATGCAAGGTGGTAGCAGTTGCAGTAAATTGGCATTTGAAAGAACAAAATAGTACACTATATGAGAAACTATTTGCAGACAAATTAGGATTCTTTGCAAAATATGCTAATTCTTAGAGTTTATTATTTGGAATTGTAATGCTAAGGAGGCTATTAGTGGATGTATTGGCTATAGAGAGAATTGTAGTTGAGGAAGTTATGTAGGATGGGAACAAGAGCATTCCCATTGTGAGGTTAATTTTGAGTGGAGTAAAGTTTTGAAAATAGAGAGACTGTTAGTGGTATGGATAAGAGGTGAGAGAGAGTTCCAGTGGTGTGCTAGGTAGAAGGATAGAAGATGTTTGCCTAGAGGATGGACTGGTTTATGTAGTTCAATTAGGTTCTGGAAATTGGATCATAGACATCTGTTAGGTAGATGCATTTGGAAGGTAGAGGTAAGGGAGAGGCAGAAAGAGGGGTTGAAAATAAGTTTGTGTGCTTGGATAAATTGAATATAAGTAAGATAATTAGGCAGCTATAACCAATTCAGTTGGTGAAAGAAAATGCAGTGATGGGTATTGGATTTATGGCCTGTTGCAAATTTTGAAATTTTATAGTAACAGGAGGAGAGTTTTGATTTCAGGGAGGATTGCAGGTTAGTAATTATAAAGGCACCATAGAGCAGGGAAGGGATAAGGTAGGTGTTAGCAAGGAAGAACTTAGTAGAGGGAGAGATGAAACGATTATGGCAGTAAAGCATATCAAGTTTCTTATGAGCTTTTTGATATTTACTTGTAGATGGTTATCAAATTTTAGCTGATCATCAATGAGGATTCCCAATAGTTTAGCAGTGGAGACTATTTCAAGAGGTGTGTTATTGTTGCTGGTAATAGAGAATGAGTTTTTATTGGGTCTATGTTATATTACCAAATGCTTAAAAAAGTGAATGGTGATTAATCGACCCTATGTAAGTGAAAGCTTACAATGTCGAACTGTCAGAACAGCAATTTTTTTCCAAAGGAAAAAAATCACTGTTCCAACAAAAAAATAAATAAAAAAGAAAACACTTTAAACATTACACTAAGTAGGGGGCTTCGTCCCCCACACCTCTGATGTGGATGGCTGTGCCCCCCACATCCCCCTACTTAAATATACCAACTCCGAGATTGCACTACAGTGCCAAAAATGGCAAAGTAATGAAGTGGCCAAGCAAATTCTTTCCCAGGGAAAGAATTTGCTTAAAAGCTGCTTCGATATTTTGCCTTTTCAGTCTTTTAAGTTCGACCAAGATGCATTCGAAAGAATGCATCTTTGGTCTTCTAATAAGAACTATTTTTATCTAGGGTGGTGGTTTTAGATGGGGGAAATATCATTAGTTTAGTCTTGGTTGCATTTTGTGCTAGATGTTTGTCTAGCATTCATTGTTCTATAGAAAAGAAGGTATCCTGGGTTAATTTTGTTAAAGAGGGAGTGGAGGTGGCAGCACAGATTATTGTCAAGTCGTCAGCATATTGGATGGGGTTGGCATTAGGGATGGCATGATAGAAGTCGTTAATGAAAATGTTAAATAGGAGGGGACCAAGAATTGAGCCCTGGGGCACACCTGTGGGAGTATTTAGGAAAGGAGAAGTAGCTTTTTTCTACTTAAATGTTTGTTGTCTGTTTGATATGTAACTGGAGTACCAATTGATAGTGGAGTGGGATAGATTTAGTCTAGAGAGCTTAGTGAGGAGAAGGTTGTGAGAGATGGTGTCAAAGGCCTTAGAGAGGTCAAGGAGGAGGGTGGATGCAATATGACTGGAGTCGCGTGGCTTGTTTACAGTTTCTAGGAAGGAGAGGAGAGCAGTGGTGGTGCTATGACCAGGTCGGAATCCATGCTGGGTGGGGGTGAGAAGATCACTATTTATAAGATATGGTAAAGGTTTAAGGTGGATGCATTTTTTGAGGCATTTATAAATAGGGGATAAGATAGTGATGAGGCAGAAATTGGGGATATCATTGTTGTTGCCCCCTTTATGGAGTGGAATAATAAATGTCTTTTTTCAGAGCTGGGGAACATATTCTGAAATTGATTGATTTATTAGGATGCAGATAGGGAAGGCAATGGCTTCTGCTGCTATCTTTAGGAAGTAAGAGGGTATCTCATCAGGGGCATTAGAATAAAGTTTCAATTTTAGAAAAAGTTTATTTTATGGTAGAGATGGGGATAGGGTTCATGGGGAAAGGAGGAGGCTGTGAGCTGGCGGTACTGGAGTAGAGTGGGATATGTGGAGGTAGATGTGGGGAGGCAGGATTATTAGTGAAGGATGATGTTAGTTTGGCTATGGAGTCGATAAAGAATGAGTTGAATTGAGTGGCTTGATCCAGGTCTGAGGCATTTGGGTTGGGGCAAGGGTTTTCATTTTTACCTGGGTTAAGGAGAGAGGAGAATCCATCCCAGAATTGTTTAGGGTTGCTGTTATGATGGAGTGTGGTAAAATAGGCTTTGTGGTTTGAGATAATACTTTTTTTACTTTGTTGCGAAGTGTTTTGTATTCGTTAAGGGTAGTGGTATTTTTAGTTTTATGATAGTGTTTCCATGCCTTGTCGTGGAGCTGCATGGTGGCTAAGGTATTCTTAGTTAACCAAGGAATGGAGTTACGTTTTATACATTTTGTTTTCCAAGGGGCAAAGGAGTCTAGCAGGTTTAAGAAGGTTGTATTGAAGTAACTGACAGCATTTTCTAAGGATAGGGTTTTTAGTTGTTTCCAGTTTATTGTTTTTAGTGCATCAGAGAATGCATTGGGGTTAAAGTATTTTAGGTCTCGAGTAGAGATGTAGGTGTGGGATAGTAGTATGGAGGAGGGGAACTGATGAGCAAAAGTGGGAAGGTGGTCACCTAGTGGGTCTGGAAGGGTTCCACTATCAGAGATGTAGTGGGGAAGGGAAACTAGAATCCAGTCTAGGGTATTACCAGATAGTAAATCTTTGGAGGGTCTAGTTGTGGAGTTTATAAGTTGAGTGAAGTTGTAAAGATTTATATTAAGGGAGTTGGTTGGAGTTTGAATTGTGTCCCAGTTGATGTTAACATCACCCAAGATTATAGTTTTATTAGTAATATTGGCAGAGAGCCAGGAGAGCATGTCTTCAAGGACTGGCACATTGTCTCCAGAAGGGATGTAAAGAGTGACAATGCAGATAAGTTTATGTTTGTTTAGTTGAAGAAGGGCTGGAATTAATTCACCATTACCAAATTTGGGAATAGGCTTGGAGTAGGGGTAACTAAGAGGGATGAGGAGTAGATGAGAAAGACACCACCCCCTTTTTTATGTGTTCTGTCTTTTCTGATAATACAGTAATTGGATGGAATCAGTTCTGAGTTGTTTTTATGAGGCTTAAGCCAGGTTTTGGAGATGGACAGAATATCAGGTTGATTGTGGAGAAGCCAGATGTGGATGTTAGGGATTTTGTTGCAGATGCTTTGAGCATTTAGGGCTGTGAAATGGAGGTATCTACCAGCTGAGTGGGGAGGATGAGGTGTGAAGGTAGAGTTGTGTGAGGGAGAGGGGCCAGGGTTAGGGTGTATGTCTCCCGAAATAAAGATGGAGATAGAATGATGAATGAGGGAGAGGAGAAACTTAAGTAGCTTAGTGTCAAGTTTGTGGTTTGTAAGTTTGATTGAGATGGGCCTAGTATAGATTGGGGTAGTGTTTTTAGGGTAGGATATGAGCTTATAGGGGAAGAGCATAGTATTGTTGATGTAGTAGAGGCTAGGGGATATGTAGGTAGGGGAGTGTATGTGCTGTAAGCAGGATGAGATAGTTGAGTGAAATGGGGGAGAGTGATTGGTGGATAGAGGTTGGGTAAGAAAGTGTAAGTAGGATAAGGAGATGAGGATTAGTGTTAGAGTCAGAGATGTGGCTGGTTTGGTAGGCATGGTATTTATCCTGGATAGATTTGGGAGTGAGTGTGGTTGAAAGCATATAGAGTCAGCTATGTTAATAGAGTTTGGATTTGGTGGAGTGGATTGTATGGGTTGGGTGGGAAAAAGTGGGTGTGGGAGTGGAATGAGTGGGTGGAGTAGATGTAGGGGTTATATAGGAAGGGGTGGATTTATTGTGGGCTGGATGGGTACATTGATTGGATGTGGGAGGAGGTGGGAGTGGTTTTCTAATTATAAGTGTGGAGGTCCTGAGGGCAGGGTAGTGGAGTGGAGTAAGCCTGTAGGGCAAACGGAGCAGGTAGAGCCAAAGGAGATGGAGGAATGGTAAGAAGCAATCAATCAGTTCTGGTGGAAATGAGCCAGGGGTAAGAGTGGAGCTTTGTTACACCAAATAGACTCTTAGCTAATAAATATTATTTTGCTGTGAGTTATATGTGAAATATTCAGACTCTAAACAGCATAAACCAAATGGATACATAAGTAAGAAATGCTAGTGTGAGTCTTTAAGGATTGTATGTACTTCTTGAGAAATATAAAATCAAATGATTTTAGCATGCAGGGCTTGCAAATCAATTGGCATTTCATTTTATAAAATGAAAGGGAAGAATCTGAATATTCAGATTACATATGGCGTTTGACGTATAGAAAAATGCCAGTACACCCAATAATTTGCTTACATATCCATTTTTCTTGATGCTACAACCTTTGCTAATGAAGACTTCCTTCTCTTGGTCAGGCTTTTACAATTCAAAATTGGAAAGATCAATATATTTCATAGTAAAACAATAAGGCAGGGAAAATTTTAAGAACATAGTATAAGACTGGATTTATTAAAAGTAAAATGGAATCCCAAACTATGCTACATCAAAAAACAAAACATTATGGACAAACTGAAGACTTTGTGTGTGTGTGTGTGTGTGTGTGTGTGTGTGTGTGTGTGTGTGTGTGTGTGTGTGTGTGTGTGTGTGTGTGTGTGTGTGTGTTTAATAAAGGTACTTTGGTAGTTTAGCTGCCAATTCTGAAGTTACATCTCAAACCTGATATTCTGGCATTATATGTATACTGACTTTCTTTTCTACCTTCTGTCATATAACACCTAATGGTGTAATACTCTGCAAATCATTCCTTGGATTATCAAACCTGATCAGGCAGAAGTCTTATAATTTTCTATTTATGCACATTTTATGATCACTGAGGCATGCCTGGTTCTCTGCTGCTAGAAAATGCATGACTGGATCTGCATTTTTGTAGTTTCCTTCTAGAGTGTTGCAATCTTATTCAAAAATCACTTATACTAGTCCTTCTGGACCTCTCCATACCTGAATTTGATAATACAAAATTAATATTTGCCAAGTTAATTAACCCCAAAAGACACATAAATATCATAGCTGAATATATTCCACCAGGCAACAATATAGCCACACTTGAAAGTATACTACAATCAACCGCCATATCTCTCCCACAAGAAACTATACTAATGGATGACTTTAATATTGATTCATAGGTTCAGAGCTGTGTACTAGGCTAATGGCCCAGGAGCTTTCACACGCCTAGCCCATAGGATTACCCTGGCATCCTGCCACCTGATCTGAGTTTCCAGTGCCTCTGTCAGGTAAAGCCAGTGGAGTGATCCCTGGGGTGAATTTTCTATTTCTCATCCACTCATCAAGATTTCTCTAGAAGAGGTGCTCTGCTTGACATGTATAGGAAGTCTATTCTACAGCATGGGCAGTTTCTGGGTTATGAACCTATCCCTCCAGCATGTTCTGTTGATTGTGTTAATGAGGTTGAGGTCTCTAGAGCATGTGGTGTGGATGGATTGGGATGTCTTTAGATGTAGCATTTCTAACAGAGTTGGGTCAGACATAGCTTTGTAAGTCAAGCAGAGATCACCTTTAAGTAGGCAATATGAGACAAAGAATAGTTGGAGTTTTTTTAGTCTGTCCATATAGAACAAATGTTTAAGGCCTAGGATCCTCTTTGTGAGGTGTTTTTGCGGCCTCTCCAGTCATTGCAGGTGTTTAGTGATGTACATGCCAAATGGGACATTGTACTCAATGACTGGCCTAATGAGGGAAGAGTAGAGGGAGACAATGACCTCTTTCTTCCTGGATGCAAAATCCTTAGTAATGAGATATGCCACATAGAAGGACTTGCTGGCCACAGTGGCAATGTGGTGGTCAAAAGAGAAGTTGCTGTCAACCTGTGTTCCCAGATCTCTTATAATGCCTTCTGTGTTCAATGGACTACCATCTATGTGGTAATTCATGGGAACCAAGTTTTTCCCAAAGGGAACGACAACGCATTTTTTGGCATTGAGCTTAAGGCCATGGTTCTGACACCAGTCGTTGGTCTCAGTGAGGCCTTTCTGTAAGATGTCAACATCAATTGGGGAGTTAATAATATCTCCCAACTTGCAATCATCTGTGAACTTTGTCAGCCAGAGTCCCTTCATGTTGGCCTGAACTTCAAAGAAGTAGATACCAAACTGGAGAGGACCCAGGACCAAACCCTGTGAGACTCCACTCATGACTGGTCGGCAGTCTGACTTGGAGTCAGCTACTTTTACACTGTGTGTTCTACCTGTGAGCCAGTTTGCAACCCACCTAGTTGTATAGGGGTTTATGCCTAGCTTTGTGAATTTTTCTATGATTCCTAAGTGGGGAATGGTATCAAAGGCATTGGAAAGATCAAGGTAGGCTGTATGAACCACCTTGCCTTCATCCACAGCTCTGGTGATTGACTCAAAGAAGTCGACCAGGTTGAGCAAGCATGATCTACCCTTCACAAAATCAAACTGTGTGGGATCCAGAGTTTGGAGATTCCATATATCCTTGTTTATTAGGTCCATGATGATGCATTCCATAGCTTTCCATATCAGACTTGTCAGGCTAATGGGGCGATAGTTCCCAGGGTCTGTAGTCGCTCCTCCTTTGTGAAGATGGATGACTGTAGCAGTGTGCCATTTGTTAGGAACAAAGCCTGGGGTGAGGCTTTGATTGAACAGGGTGCACAGGTGAGGTGCCAGTTCACTCTGTAGTTCATGTAGAACACAGCCAGGGATACTGTCAGGTCCCACTGAGGCTGTATTCTTGACCTTGGACAATGCTGTTTTAACCTGTGCAGCAGTAATACTGGGTACCTGGCAATCTACTGGTATTGTGATTGGTCCTTTGGGGTGGAGAGAGTGGTAAAGTTGACACTGAATCTGTCTGCCAGTATATTATTTATTATTATGATTGGATAAGAAGAAAAATGGATAAAGGGCACTGTTTTTAAGACTTGTCAGTTTTACATTTGAATTAAACTTTTGATTGGACTTTTCAGCCTTTGGTTAGGTTACAGTTTATTTTAAAAGAGATCTCAGGACAATAATTCTCAGGATCTGAAGAAGGCTATAAGTCGAAAGCGCTTGTCCGGTACCTGAGATTCAATTGCTTGTTGGAATAAAGCTTTACCATTTGCTTTATTTGTTCTCCTATGGTGGTTCGCCCATTTTTTATTCAAGTTTGCTTCATATGATTTGGGCTTCCTTTAGTGGTGTCTACCTGATTTTTCTGTTTTAAAGAGTAGAAACTTAAAAAGACTAAGTCTGTTCATGACAGCAGAACTGACAGGAAACAGCAATCACTGCATTTTGTTTTTGCACTGGAACAAAAAAAACAGGTAGTTTTTAAAGCTGTTTTTGAAGCAAATGATGCAGTAGGACTGATGCTAACATTAAGAAAATGGATGCTATGGTTTGCAGACAGAATAAATTCAGACTGCATCATTGTAGCATTGTTCTGTCCCTTTAAACACATACTACCATTTATCTCATAAATTGCTTTGAAAACAAACCAAATACCACCCCCCAAAGAATTGTATCCAGTTATCATTATCACTTTATTTTTCTTAGGCTTACCAGCAGGTTGTTGCACTTGCACAAAAATATATGCCTGCAAAGACAGATATGTGAGTGGATCTTGGTCAGTCTTTCCCTTCAAATACATTGTAGTAATGCTGTCCAGTACTGCATTTGACATACTAGACTGCTGTGTCCCCAGCAGATACATGGGTGCATGTTGCCAGCCTGTCTCTCATGTCTATGCCATTACTCCAAGTATCAGAGGCCACACCCCACTTTTGGAAAGTGCCACCAAAAACATTTCAGTCTGCCCTATGTAAAACGTCTTGTAATGTGTCATCTGTTTCTGCATATGCTGCATTTCAGCACTGGGATGATGTTTCCCTTGCTGAATGTGACTTGTAGGGGGTCACTGGTATTCTTCCTGGCCACAATCTCAGGAGTGGGGCAAATGTTTCTCTTCTGTGAGTGATCCAGATACGTTTGACCTGGGCTTCCAGCATCAGCTGTGGAGGGCAGTGGTGGCTGAGGTGCTTTAATAGCTTGTTGCCCAATTTAGTAATGTGAAGCACCTGTTGGCATGACTCAGGATGTCTCACAACTGGCATGTTCTGCCAGTTTGGTGACTAGAAGAGCCACCAGCCCTTAAAATTGTCCACCAGATGAATGAAACCTAGGACCGTTATCCTCTGGACTGGCCTGGCATTCAACTCTGCCAGGATCTTACTGTTTCCAAGCGTTAGAGCTATCTTAACTAGTGCCTGCTGCAGTTAATCAATTTGGCATCCCCCTCAACTATAAGTTAAGGAGCAAAGAAAAAGTACAGTGCTGGCATTTATTTATCATTGGCAGCAATGCAATACTGTCCAGTCAGCAGCTTCTCTAGCCCTTTACATCCAGGGAAGCTACCCCATTCACCTTACTCTAGTTACACCTCTTTTCCATCTATGGTCTGGTGTTTTCCTCCTTTATGTTCCACTCCCCATTATTTGTTTATTATCCAACCCTTCCCATCATCACTTGTCCTCTATTTCTATTTCTCTGTCTGTCCACTGTCCACACCACATTTTATCTACTGCCTCTGTCCATCTGAGTCACTGCAGAATGCTTAACTGTCTGCCCCTGCTACTTTCTGTCCTCCCTTTGTTTCTTCAAAAAACCTTTCCTCAATATATTCAACATCTATCCTTCAATTCTATATATTTAAAATGGTCTCTTTCCCAAATAAATAAGCTATCCTTATTCCTCCACCTTTCATTGATTATTGTTGCTCCTGTATATTTCCCTCTGAATGCTTTCTTACTTTTTTATTTACTCCAGTTTCATGTTATTTACATGATAAACTAGGACTGGTACTTTAATGTGTGGTCTTGCAGTGGTCGGTCTGATGGCCGTTGTGCTGTCCTTCTTTTACCCAATGAGAATTACATGTAGTTATGCTACACTACAATGTGTGTAAACATTCAATGATGTGGCAGCACTAATCTACCTTAGCCATGATGCACTTCACATCAGTCACATACAGTATTGTAATGATCCCCTGACCATTAAGCATTTAGTGCAGCTCCTCCAATTGGCACTATGTTTCTGTTTATTGTGTGGTCCTTTTTTAAGACTGTCAGCGCTATTCAATGCCTAATATGTCTTATTAGCCACATGGCTTATCTCACAGAGGCCCTGCAAAAAAAACACTTGTGTATCAATAGCAGCCTAAAATTAAAAAAAAAAAACATGAAAGATGTAAACAGTCACCTCTCTGTTAGTCTAGTAATAGAGTATGTAAATGAATGTCATGATGGTAATACTGATCATTTTTTTTGCTTAATATTATATACATCACCCAAGAATATTGGGAGTAATAATGATTATAATCTCAAGAAAATCATCTCTGTTGGTTTTAAAATGCAATGCATTTTCCCCTGTTGGTTTTTACCAATAAATTGATGGCACAGACTTTGATAAGATAATAATATTATTGGTGTTATTCTCTGACTTTTTAAGTTAATTGGCAGTGTCTTTTCATTGTGTGATGTTAATTATTTGATATTTAGAAACAGAATTTTGGACTTTTCCTAATTCCTCAAAGGTTCTCTTGCAAAAATGCTAGTTACATGTAGTATATTTAATTACATTTACACTAATGGCCCTAGAGCCTTTTTAAGCCTAGCCCTTAAAGCCCGACATTTTCCAATTATCAATTGTCATGGACTGAAATGGCTTTGGTAAATGTCTGTACCTTAGATCATCTACAAACTGCCCATATCCATATGGGCCACGGGCAACAAACCAGGGATGAATTTGCCATTTCTCATCCATTGATTCAAATTGCATTTGAATAGCCTTGTGGAAGAGATCTGTTTCACATGAATGCAGAGTCTGTTCCAGAGAAGGTGCAGTCTCTGAGACAAATACCTGCCCCTTCAGTGTGTTTTTTATGTCACAGACAAGGTTTAGATCCTTGGATCAGGTAATTTTGATGCTGGCTGTTTGCAAATATATAGCAGATCTATCTGTGCTGGACTGGTGAATGACTTTTAGGTTAGGCATAGATCACCCCTCAGTAGTCTGTAGGAGACTGAGTACAGTGCCATGGCTTTGTGCTGGTCCACATAGGACATAGTATTTGGACCCTGTATTCTTTTAGTGAGGAAACTCTGTGGCAGGTCCAACTATTGCAAATGTCTTGTCAGGTACATGCTGAAAGGCACATTGAGTAATGGCCTAATGAGGACTGAGTGTAGTGGAACTTTGATCTCATTAGATCTGGATGCCATGAGCTTACTTAAAAGATGCACCATGTAGAAGGATTTTCTCACTATCATGGACACATGGTGATCAAAGTTCATGTTACTGTCAGCCTGAATTCCCAAGTTCCTTACCACTGAATCTACTATTATGGGAGTGTTATCAATGTTGCAATTTGCAGGAATGGTTGTCTTACCAAAGGATATAATATATTATTTTGAACTGAGCTTGATGCAATGGTTCTACTGCCAGTTATTTGTCTGTGTCACACCCTCCTGGAGGATATCTGCATCTTTCAGAGATGAAGATTGCACCCAGCTTACAGTCATCAGCAGTTATGGTCAGCCAAAGGCACTCTACCATTGCTTTTGCTTTAGAGAAGTATATTCCATACAGGAGAGGTCACTATACTGAGTGCTGTGGGACACCACTAGCAACATGCCTCTTGCTGGAGGTGGATTCCCCACCCTATCTTCATGTGTCCTGTCTGTGAGCCATTTGGCTATCCATTGTGTGAAATAGGGATGCATGTTTAAATTTCTGAGTTTGTTAATACTTGAGTGAGGTCTTGTGTCAAATGCCTTTGTCAGGTCAAGGTAGGAAGTAAGTACCATTTTGCCTTCATCCATTGCTTTAGTGACCTTCTTGAAGATGGCCAGTAAGTTTAGTAGCAAGATGAAAGTGTACTGGGATGGGTCCAGTGTTTGAAGATTTCCTATGTCTTTGTTTATCAGGTCCACAATAATTCTTTCCATGGCCTTCCATATAAGATTAGTCAAACTTATGGGTCTGTAGTTCCTTGGGTCTGTTAATGATCCACCTTTATGCAGAGGGAAGAAAGTTGCATTCCTCCATTACCTAGGGATGAAGTCTGTCTGGAGATCATGACTGAACAGAGATTCTAGTGGGCCTGACAGGTCTTGTCTCAAGTTATTTAGGAGTCATCCTCGGATATTATCTGAAGCTATTGATGCAGTGCTTTTAGCTCTAGAGAATGCAGAGAGAACCTGTTCTTTAGTTATAGTTGGGGGAGAAATGGTAGAAGGCATTTTCTTGGAGGTGACAGAGGGTGAAACTGGAGCTTAATTTGTCAGACAGTAAATTTGATATATCCTCAGTTTGGTAAAGTACCACTTACTATTAGTTCAGCAAACTGTTGTATAGTCCCTTTAAGGTTGTGTACTTAACTGAAAAATTCTTTATGGTTATCCTTAGCATGGGAGGCTATTTTTGCATTGAAGTTGGCTCTGGTAGACTTGATCAGCCCCCTTAGCTTCTTGCTGAGGCTAATGAGGGAGCTGTTTGCCTGTTGAGCATAGCTGTTCCTATCTTAAAAAGGATTTTCTTTCTCTTGTTGTACAACCTACTTATAATGGGGGTCCACCGGAAGCTTCTTTGCCAGTTTTGAAACTTTTGTTAATTTTAAAAGTACATCTTGTTTTTTTTTTTTTTTTATTAAATGTAATTCATTCTCAACACAAGGGCAGCTGGAAAATTGACACTAATGACTTATCAGTTTGATATCTGTTGCAGAGAAAATCATGGAATAACTGTTGATGTAAAATCATTTTTGAATATCTGAAGGGTAGTAATTCCAAGATAGAAAGGACCCAAAAGCTTCACATTTCCGTTTTGAAGGCCAGATCATTGAATGCCCATGATTTTGAAAATCATCATTTTAAAGTAGTTCTTTCCTCCTCCCCCAAGGTGCAAGAACTTCAGAGCTAATGTACATAGAAGAAGATAGTACTTCACTGAAATCCCACAAGAGGTTTGCAGTGGACAATGCCAATGCTGTGAAGCATACTTTAAAAATTCCCATTTTTCAAGTACATGGCCATTCAAAATTTCAATCTTAGAAATTTCAGGGTTTAAAATCTCAGTAAGGAAGCAGACCAAAAAGATTCATTTATAACATGGGCAGGACACTGGAACATAAATACAACATGATCTGCTTTAGATAATGTGAAATGATAACAACATTAGTACCTCTGGCTACTAAAGAGTTAGGGTTTCTACAGCACACTTTACTTTTATTGATAACAAAACTGATTAAAAACAACAAAAAACTGTAGAAAGGAGCTTTTCTGTATCTCATAATGCACCTCTAAAATGTGATTAAACTTAGAACATTGTAAAACAAGTGACATAAAAGTTAACAAAGGCAGGAAGAACAAATACATGACAGGGACTTTTTTGCAAAGGCGCATAAAATTTCATTCTGTTTTTGCTAATTAGTAAAATAATAAAATATCCAAAAGTTGAAGTGTTCTGTGCAGATAAAAATGTGTTGTAAATCTATGTACCAGAAAGTAGTGTGCTATCTAATGTTTTATTTAAATGTGTTCTAGATTTCAGAAGCTCTAGGGTACAGCTAGTTACACAACTACAATGATTATTAGGTTGTCTGAGTTAAACAACCAGTATAACAACTAAATTCTTTCTTTGTTCTTATATAGTAAACACCTGGGTTTAGCAGCATGACATTGTTTGCCTGATACTTTTTAAAAGTATGTTCTACTGCTAGAAAAGATTTGGGCTCATGAATCGTGCAGCAAGAGGTAACAGACATATATGTTTGACACAGGAATACACTTTTGAAGACAGCATAGTATGAAATATATTGCAATCATGGAGTATCCTGCCAGATTTAAGTAGCGAATGATACAACCTGCCAACATTGCTGCAGTAAAAGCATTGTCAGTGGATGAGCTAACCTATCTGGAAGTGATGTTCAGAAGTAATAACCTTGGATTATATTATTAAGTACAATATATCTATTATAGGCAAAGGCAATGAAAATGCAAATCTGCAGAGCAGCAATGCTTTCTCCCAAGGAAAATAAAAACATAAAAAAAAAAAAAAAAAAGAAGAATTGAGATCAGTGGGCAGGTGATTAGAAGACGTAAGCCTGACAAGCTACAATTGTTTTGCTTTCTATAAGATTACACACCCACAACAAAAACACAGATCTGAATGGCAGAGACTAGAATAAAGTCTACCAGATGCCATTTGTTGCAGAAAGTGAAGTAATCAAGATGTCGTTGACATGAATAACAGCCAGACGTATCCTTGATCATAAGATCAGCCTATGACAGAGACAACAAAAGCACTTAAGGATAAAGAAAGCCAATCAGAGATATTCAAAGGAAATATCAATATTAAGATAAAGCAGTAATATATGAAGAGGAAAATATGGATTATTGTTTTGTTTAAGGGTTATAAGAAGGAAAGCTCAAATGAAACAGTTTAATGCAAAAGCTTGTTATAGGCCAGAGCCATAAATATTAATTTAGTATAATAAGCATAGATTACTTTTCTGAGAAGAACAGCCTGAACCCATAGTGAAACAAAGTTTTCAAAATACTGTCTTTGAAACACTTCTTACCTCTAGTTTAACTCTGTTTGGAATTACTTTATTCAGCCACACACAACTTCTGTAAGTGTTAATCCATTTTCATGTACATATTTATTAAGACCTGCTAAATTGGCTCATTCTTAAAAGGTTAACTGCTTTTCTTTTTATTAATCAAGATCTAATTTTAGTGTACACCAGCTTAGCCACCATGGTTGTTTAATTTAAGTCTAGAGCATAACTATCATGGTTGTTTTTCAACAAAAAAAAAGTAATTTTTCTACAAATTTAATATTAGCAGCTTGTGTACAGTACTAAAAAGCTCAATGAACTGTAGAAACTGACATTTGCACCACACAAAATATGACCTTGTTTAATGAAGTTATTGAACATTATATTTGATTTGCCTAAGGCATAAAGGGACAGTTTACACCTTCACTAATCCCCTGCTAGGAGGTAAATGCCATCTCACAAGCTATATTAAATCACATAGAAAAGAGCTAGTCCATAAGCTTTATTAATGTGTATTTCAAATACATTTAAACATTTCCAATAATCTGTTAACTTTCTAAAGCATTTAAAATATATGTATTTGACTGATATTTGACTGGGTGTGCGTGTCTGTGTGAGTGTGCGTGCGCACGCGCTCGTGTGTGTGTGTGTGTGTGTGTGTGTGTGTGTGTGTGTGTATGTATATGTGCACACATGCATGTGTGTGTGTGTGTGTGTGTGTGTGTGTGTGTGTGTGTGTGTCTACGAGTGAGCATGCAAGTATGCATGCTACATGTGTGAGTGTGTGCATGTTTATGACTGTGTGTGTGTGTGTGTGTGTGTGTGTGTGTGTGTGTGTGTGTGTGTGTGTATGTGTGTGTGTGATTTGAAGTCTTTGAATTGCTGTGTAAATACAACATGCAACCTTATGTTACGTTAAAGCTACTCAAATAATGCTCTGTACTTTATGATTGTAGAACTTAAATCACTCCTGTATAGCAAACTTGAGGGAGAGTTTAAACTGATGTATTTCTGTTGGAAGCTTGCTCAGATCTCTGAACTGGAGAAGTACAAGAATTTAATTATATGAGCATTAGGGTTACCATCCTTCTTGTAGTTTGGTTAAGGCTGGAATTTAAGAATGCTAAGCCATAATCCCAAATTAATCCTAAACATTGCAATAATGCAATGCTATTAAAATAAATGTATGTTCTCTTTGAGCAAGGTCTAATGTTTCTAACTTTACATTTGTTGGAATGATTTTTCTTATACAACACTAATAGTCTTAGTAGTCTCACAGACTGCACACTCAGAAATAATTATTATGCTGTATTCTTAAAAATGCATACATTGAAGTTAGTTTTAGAGTACAAGGTACTAGTACTCCAGTCCTGTAAACAAAGTCATTACAGACTGACGGATCAATCTGCTGTGCAATCCTTAAACACAACTATGATGATACACTAAGATATTTATTTTTCACCAGCTACATGTAAGTTATCAAAATGCTTGGATAATTACAATCTTCTAAGATCAAAGACAATTAATGTCTGATAGGCAAGAGATAGTCCCAGAGAAAGGGATGAAGCTTGGGCCTGCCCAGAGGTATCCAATTTAACTATGAACATTATATTATATAATGCATTGAGGAATAAATGTAAAACTGCTGTCCATAATGCTAAAGCCAAATACTTTCTAGAACTTCAAATTATGTTACCCATTATCCTAAATATTCACAGAGTCGTATCCTTTTACTTATTGAAGAGAACTATTTCCTGAATTATCGTAAGAAAGGACAACAGGTTTATTGTATCTTATATCCATCTACAATCAACCTTTGTCCTATTTTTTGCATATGGGGTTGGGGGTGTCAATTAAACAGCTACAATCATCTAGAGCCAAAGTTTACACCACTGGGTGGCTAGTCCTGCCACGGTTGTTCTTCTGTACTACACACTCCTATGCACACCCATACCTATAACCAGTTTAACGTGTCCAATCTACCTACTGCATGTCTTTGAAATGTGGGAGGAAACAGAAGCACTCAGAGGAAATCCATGTAGACACAGAAAATATATGCAAAGCCCATACAAAAGGCACCACATTCAAGAACTGAACCAGGGGAACCTCTTGCTGTGAGGCAACAATGCTATCTCACTTAGTAAAAAAAATGCTGTGTGGATCTTTTACCTGCAATGATCATCTGACAGCTAAGATGCATCATTACTTGTTATTTCAATATATAAGTCAGCATTTCTTTATAAAAACAAAGTTAATTCAGCTGCTGATGTGAACAATTTACCATTGATATGTTCTAAATTAATATCAATTACTAAAACCAGCCACATTCAATGTTCTCCAAAAGGTTATAAGAAGACTTTATATGTCGATCTCTTTGAAGGTGTGTTGACATTAATATCCTCAGCAAAGGTCTTTTTTTCTAACCCAAGTAATTAATGACCCATATCCCTCCAACATTTTCTTATTAAGCTGCATCAATAAACAACTCATGCATAAATTCCTTCAGTTATGGAGCTGGTTGGTATACTGACTGAATTATGGCATGTATATTGGTAGGGGCTTTGCACCTAGGCTGGCATTGTCAAACTAAGGTTTAGTTTCCTTAAATATAACAATGCTGTGGTACCCCTGTTCATCTTCTTTATGAATCACCAACTCCCAGCTCCCCAACAAACTAACCAATTGTTTACAACAGTTTATGCAGTCAGTTCCCTAAAAATCCTGCAATCAGTATATTTTTTGCAAAGAAGCCCCCCTACATACCCAGTATGTGGTGCATTGACCCCATACATCCACATGCTTATATATACCAACTCTGTAGTTGCTCAGCTGTGGTAACAACATCTGAAGGAACTTGAGTGCTCCTTCACTGTTTCCTTAAATCAAATAGACATGACATCAGAAATCATAGAACTCATGAGCTGTAACCCCATGAGTTGGGTGTTCATCAAGTTACATTTTGTTGGCATGTATTGAAGTCATATTCTTCCCTAACACAAAGTAAGTAAAATGGACTTCAAATATGTGTCTACTACCCTGATTAAATACACCCATATAAACAGACTTTCAGCCAGTGGAGGCGTTTACACCCAAATGTTAGCTGATACTAAATTCATTAGCATAGGTTTATGGCAGGATGCTGTATCATTACTTCTACTACATAATCGAACAATTATTTTCATATGGCAACACTGAATCTATTAATTACATCTGATGTGAAGTTGTACACCATAATCCTGAAACATCTGGTTCTACAAGAAATTTTAAAATAATCTTACCTGACAACAAGGTTCCTGATTAAGATCAATCTATATCAAGGTATAAACATTTGACAGACATATTAAGAGTGGTGGTTTGCTAGGTTTAACATCTCTCACGCCTCAAAGGCTCAACAACTTTTCCAAGAAGCGTATAATGCTTCTAGGTACTTCCTACTTCTCACGCCTCACTTCTGTTGCACAGAATTTCTTGATTAATTATTTTATTGTGGTTGCAAAGGACCTTATCAATAAACTGATTTGTTGGATTCTGGAATTTTTGAGCTTGAATGCTGTCTCAGTTCTGTGGAGGTTACTCACTCAGTTAATCCAGTGGTTCATCAGTAGAATAATAAGGTTATAGCCCTGAACCTCATTATCAGCTGCGTTCTCATCTGCAGTGTGGCCATGGCAGTCTCGCCTTATTTTTTTACTCCTTGTCTTCTTTCACTGAATCAACGGTTATCTAAAGCTAAAGGTGTTGATTCTTGCTAATTATTTTAGCAATGTTATTGCTACACTTCACTTAAGCCTGACAAACTCACTTGTGCCCTTATGTGTAACACAGCTGTTGCAGATATGCACACTCAGTGTTTTGTTACATTTCATACTATCGGTGAATCTCGATGTCTGTTATTCACTTCCAGACAAAAGTACTTTTAGCTCAATAGGATTAAGAATGCAAAGATTCGGAATTATAATACTTTTCTTTAAATATGACTCCAAGTCAGTGACATTCTGTAATCCTTTATCCTTAGCACTGGGAAATAAAACCCATACAGGACTAAATTGGTCTGTCATTTCAATTATTTAATATATCAGAGTAACATACAACACACTTTTGTCATTTTCCTATACTTAGCTGATTAATGTGACTTTGCTCTACATTCTTTTATTCCATAAGGTACCTTGCATACCTTGAAAAATTCTTACAGTCTTAAGCAGGCTGCATGGCAGGGTTTTGAGTCATTGTTATTTTGAATGGATGGAGAGTTAGTAAACCTGACTGCAGTTTAAGTAACTCAAGTTCATTTAGTAACCCCAATCCCTGAGGAATCAGTCTAGAGAAGGACTGATGAATGTTTTTGATGACTCAACTATCCTGAGTGGATGGCAGGATTAATAGCCAGATGACTGACAGTTCTTTCTGGAGACTGAGAACTCTAGTCTTGAAGTGTTTGCATATTTTAATGCACATTTGGTAAAAGAATGATACCATGGGCATAACAAAAAAAGAGCCCTCCAAATCTGCCAGGATGGAGACTTATCAGGATGCCCTGATCTCTACTCGCTTTTCACTGTTTGGCTATTTTCACACAGAGTTTCCCACTTGCAGTACCCTGATTTATAAGGGGAATCTAGGTAGCTGCCAGGGATGTCAGAGAGGAAAATCAAGGAGGGGCTTCTGGACTGAGCCGAAGTCAGACAACTGCAATGGAAACTGAGAAAAATAAATTAAACAAGTATTTCATCTGTTTTTCCTCCTTAGGGCATCAGATAAGTGTTCATGCCCTAGTGATAAAGTTGTCCTATGGTGAATGTGATGTTACCTCACCTCATAAGATGGTCTTACCCTAATGCTGCATTACTCATCCCTTGTCTGAATGTGTATCCTCATTAGTCTTGCAATTAGAAAAGATGACTAAAGCTCCGAGCTGTTAATAAGCTGCTTCTTGTGCCCGTGGTATAGGGCTTCATTCTTTCCACCTTCATCTACCTACTGTTATGACTCCAAGCAAGTCACTTAAACAGGTTCCAAGTACTTGATCAAATGTTTAGGTTAGCAAATACCTAAATGTCGATCTGACAATAGCAAAAGCAAAAAACAATGAACGGCCGATTTAATGTAGGGAAAGAATTACCTTAGGTGTTATGTGGATTTTGCCCCTTTCCCCACTAGAGAGCGATCTCAGAGTTGGTATATTTAGTTGGGGGGCTGTGGGGAGCTTTCAGGTGGGTATGGGGGGCAAAGCCCCCACTTCATTTTGGTTTAAATTTATTTTTTGCAGCCGAGGGAATTCACTCCCTATGCTAAATAGGCCATTCGCTGTTTTAATTTTTCGATATTATCAGGTTGACGTTTAAGTATTCGCTAACCTAAATGTTCGATCGGGTAATATACATGCACTAAAACACAGTGCTCGCAGGTCTCCCCAGAAAAGGGCCAATTTGTCCAGTGGGCTTATCTATTCAGGAAGTTTATAAAATAAGAAAATTGCATGGTTTTATAAGGGTTTATATAAGGTGAGTGACTTTATCAACAGCAAAATGTTATAGCTCTCACATTCTCAATAAAAATTTTAGAAAGGGGGTAGACTGCATCTGTTTGTAAGCTACTTAGAGTAGTATAGTTAATTATACACAAACTAAATATGATGCTGATGAAGATATCAGTATTCAGTATTTATGTCACCAGTGGAGAGTCTCCATACCACAGTAGCTCCTGTTTTAGTGAATGGAGAAAATTACAATGACTGCTAAAAAGTTTTCCATAACATACATGGTCTTTACTAGACTGGTTCTCAATAACTGGCTTCTCTACCAATTCTATGTCACTAGTTAATAGTTACTAAGCAAAATAAGACTAGTCACTGTTCACTAAAACCTACAAACCTTCCCAAAGAATCTTCATTTAGATATCTGCAGGATAATTCATGATTCATCTATGTTTTTCATTTTCCATAGTAGACTCCTAATTTCTACTCCCTTTAGGTACCACTCTATACAAATGAAAAAGCACAATGTAAATTGTACAAACTTCCTTCCATTTGATAGAACAGCACACCACTAACTAGTCCCAAATGAATAATTGTTTTAGGCCAAATCACTCATCATTAACCAAAAGAAGGCAGGGTTTGTGACAGTCATTCCTAAGCAGAATGTACCTATTGACTAAGGTATCGCCATTATATTAAAAATAAGATTGACAAAACTTTTTGAAATGTATGTCTTTTTACAAACTCTTTGAAATGTATGCCTTCTTACAAATTTCAGGAATTAAACCACTCCCTTTTCTTTTTTTCCATCAGCATACTTGTAGTGCCCTGGCTGCACCTTCTGCCTTCAGAAATGACACATCTTGTTTGCCTTCACAAGTCACCAGTCTTATCTGTCACCACCTACAGTGCTGTTACCTGTAAAGTTGCTTGCAAATCCTGTAAAAATCACTTTTAAACCATCCTAATTTTGGTCAGTTCTCTAGTTGCATTCTCTGTTGCTCATATCCACACTTGCCTGCTTTATCACAAAACTAACATTCTTTGAGCCGAAAATCTTGAACTCATCATCATAGCATGCTTCACATCTGCCACACTATTTATAACCCAATCTTTTCAAAAATTAATTCAAAAAACATGGCTAAATTAGTCTTCAGCCTTACTTACACCTGTACTTTCTTGCTCCAATACCTACGTACAGCATTCCATCTCCTCGCCACTCCAAAACCTATAATTAACTACACACACAATATTTAGTCCTATCATCTTCACCTGCTCTATATCTGTGCAATCATAGCTCTCAAATATTCCTTTCTCTCATCTCTTCTTCACAACTATGATGTTTTCACCTATTATATTTCTCAACATTTATCATCTCAATTGTAAATATTATCCTGTTAAATTTTCAAAATTTGTCTTGCATTTGTTATTTATGAGACTATATATCACCTAACTTTTCCTTTTAAGAAACTGACAGTGGACATAAATAAGGTATACTGAAGAGCAACACTTTTTTCTGGTAATATACAATTTATGATGAATTTACACTAATTTAAAACTGCTATTTCAGAATATTAATAGTAACTGTTAAGATCACTAGGGTCTATATTTTGCACCTGCATTTTATTTATGACAAGAAAAAAGCTGCTTTCATGGGTCTATATTATAATCTCCACTGTTTAATGGATCGAATGCATAAACATGAAATGTTATGAATTGAACCAATAAACAATCAAAAGTCTATAAAAAAAATTAACAAAAATAAAAACTGATGAGTGTAGGCAGGGGGGCAAGCCCCCCCCCCCGCTACTTAAATATACCAACTCCGAGATTGTGCTACAGCAGTTTAGGAAAGGGAAATCTTCCCTTTCTGCACCATATTTCGTTAAATTGCAATCTTGGAGTTGGTATATTTAAGTAGTGTGGGGTGTGGGGGGTGCAGGGGGGCTTGCCCCCCTGCATAAACACCCTTTATTTGTTTTTTGTTTTTTACAGACTTTATTAGAATTTCGATGATTTACTGTTTTGATCACTCAAGTTTGATCTTTAATGATTTGAAACATTAAATATAGACCCACTTTCACATAAGGCAACATTCTGGTCAGAATAGCAGTAACCATAAACTTAGAAGTTAATAAGGCCTTAATGTTTAGATGGTTTTGCTAGTATAACAAAACTTTATCTACTTCTGCTGCTCTTTATAATCTTAGGCTGATAACAACATCATTTTCTTTTCTCTCTTTCCTTCACTTCTGTCTTCTTCCCTCAGTTAGCTAATCCAAAGCCTTGCTAGTGTACTAACTGCATACAACATCCATATTTTCAAACCCTGTATCTTATTCATTTGGTAGTCTCTGCCTTTCTCATCATTGAAATCTGGACATTATTCCTAATTCATATTTTCTGTTCTCCAAAACATCTATCTCACAAGCATTGCTTATTTAGACAGACTAACAACTTATAAAATATAACTTTTGAGTTTTACTTCTCTGGATTTATCTAATCTCCCTACACATCTCTTGTTTTGTGACTTAGTCTCATTAAATGTTAGAGCAGTGTCTGTGAGTGCTATCTTCGCTGCTAAATGAACATTAACTGTAATGTAACATGCCAAACATTGATTTTAATAGCATCTTGTGACCCTGTTCTACAGATTCAGTCTCTCTCTCTCTCTCTCTCTCTCTGTCTTACAAACACACGCACACACACACACACACACACACACACACACACACACACACACACACACACACACACACACACACACACACACACACACACGCACACATACACACACACACACACACACACACACACACACACACACACACACACACACACACACACACACACACACACATCCCCAAAAAAGTGCCTGTCTCTGAGGTATAGAATGAAGTGCATTTTTTTTTCAAAGAAGAATTTTTCAAGATTTCTTTTTTTTTTTTAGCCAACTGGAAATAAATGATGCACTTCCCTTTCTGGGCACAAGTGGACATTTAAGCACTGACAAAAGGCTCATGCCAGCTCAAAAGCAAGGCACTTGCAAAACCTATATTGGTCAAATAAAAGATGTTACATGACATCTGTGTTGCCTGACAGACATCATTTATGGAGTATCTCCTAGTAACAGTAATTTCTATGTTAGAGCCTTTAAAATAATTATATATATATATATATATATATATTATATATATATATATATATATATATTTTTTTTTTTTTCAGATATTCTACAGGGAGTACTGCTGTTGATGCATGATATATCTTGTACTGCAAGTTGCTGATGAGTGATGAAACTACATGCAATGAACTGAGTTCTGTCATCTTACAGTACAGGATATTTCAAACACAAACCAGACCTAGAGTATTCACCTAATCTACTTGTTCTATATGTTTTTCCTATAGTAAGGTAATGACCACAATTTAGAAATAAATAATGTAGTTCACAAGGCAAATTATGCAACAAGCAATGGCTGTGGGTTGGGGCAATTCAGAGGTATAAAGCAGTTGCACTAGGCCATAAAATAACAAGGCTGGTACGATATGCAAATGACCATGCACTGAGATGGAAAGGAGCAGCACTGTGATAATGAGGCAGTGGTACTTGCATATGAGGGTAAACAATATGGGGAGTGATTCAGAAACATATTTAAAAAATTTTATAATCAGGTAGGACTACCAGTTACTCTACCCCAAAAATTTCTGGTGAATAGAGGCAGAGACTGAGCTAAGATGTTAAGGGTAGTGCAAACACGCATGTCTGAGTCTGTCCATTTAGCCAGTAGCCACAAAGGTGTGTGCGTTCTCACTGTCCATGCTACCAAAGGGTTTGACCATGTATAATCTTGCATTCTCCATATAACATAGTGCTACTGCGTGGGCAGAGACATCAGAGGAACTAATACAGATGTGCTGCCCTAACATGCAGACTCTTGGACTGTGAGGGATATCCTCTCCTGTGGACACCAGAATAATTGCAGTACTGACATTCCTTTTTTTACAGAGAACATCCAATGATCTACAAGTAACATGGTAGGTTTATCCCAGGTACGTGCCTCATAGGTACCACACCAGGTTTTCAGCACTATGCTGCAGCATCTGGAGAAACATATGTAGGTTCAACGTACAGAAAATGAGAACAATACTGCTCATTTCACTGAGGTACTTTTTGCCATTTACTGCACCAATACCACCATCAAGGTCCCTCTAATGACAAAGGGACATCAATATATCAACTGTAAGGGATCCTACTCCATTTACTGCCAGGTGGTCTGCAATGCATTGGATAAAGGATACAGTGTGTAATAGACACCAATGCAGTCCCCAAAATGTCATCGTATGTCACATATGCAACATATATCCTCACTTTTTGCTTGGTGATCTCCCTTAGAACATGGCTAATGACAGCCATACAAAACCCACAGACTATGGCAGATAATTCATACAGCTGCACACTGTTGCAGTCACACATGATGACTGAATTTGTGTTTGGAGTAACGATGGCCTGTCTCCCCTACTTACATGCCTCCTGTTGTATGCTGCAGTATACTGTGGAAACCTGTATCATGACATTCTTTGTGTGTTCATGCAACAAAGCATGTCAGTGTATGAATCAATACAGTAATGCATTGTCATCAGAGGAGAAGATTTACTAGAGCCAGCAGTGGAGGAGAGGACTAGTGAGGAGGTTGTGGTGGATCTGGACTCATGTAATGGCCATGTGAGGCAGACATGGGCACTGTACACTGTGGCACTGGCTAACAGGCCATATCTGATTTACAAGTATAGGCCAGAGTAGACTCAACAAGAGAAATAGTGATGCATGCAATACAATGACTAGTTAGTTTATGCAGTGTATAGACTATCAACACTGTGCATCAGAAATAAACCTGAGTAACAGAGCAGTGAGGGTAGAGCACCATTTTCATCATATGGATAGAGGTAAGAGAGCAGTGGAGGGACTAATAAGCTGTGTGTGTGTGTGTGTGTGTGTGTGTGTGTGTGTGTGTGTGTGTGTGTGTGTGTGTGTATGTGAGAGAGACAGTCTGGTGAGTGAGGCAAGCTTGGATGATGGTAAAATGAGTGGTTAATTCTCCAGTGTGGGGTAGGTTGATGAGATGGATAGAGGTTGCTCAGATCATGTGAGAGTAGATATAGTCCCTGCAGATGTTGCTTCTCATTGTGCATTTCTGTTTTACAAGTCCAGGACACCTTCAGAAAATATGTGCACTGGTGATGCATGTCATCTTCCATGGGGGCATCAGTTCTGAGAATGTCATTAGCATGATTCATGACTTACAATGAGGATGGTGTGCTTTGTGAGTGGGAATGGAAGGTCATGCCACAGGGATGTCCAGCTCATATACCATCAAAGCATGCACATCCATGGCAGGCCATATTAACATTAACATTGGTAGTAGGTATAGAGGATGTGCCTTTATATGAACTAGATTGTACACTCACCATCCCATAGTAAGTTTCTCAATTGGAAGTGGAAGAGGGATAGCCATGTGAATGATATCATTCTAGATATGTGGCAGCACACATGCCACTAAGGGTCATAGATGTCTAACGGTGCCTTTCAGATATGATTCCTAAATAAGCAAAGCTTTCTCTAATGTCATCTTGCAGCTTGTAAACAACACTGATCAGCTCTTCAGTAGCTATGGTGCCATCAGCCTGTGTATGTATGACTGCCCTGCACATCTTTTGTGAAATAGACATGAATGTACTCAGCTTGATCATGGATAGGAACCAAGGTGTTGCCAGCCACCCGCATTCCCCCAACTACATGCTCACTGGAGCTACTTGCAACATGGAAGGCCAGGGAAAGAAGATGCAACCAGAGCTGCCAAACCAGCCAATTCCCATCATACACTGATGACATGGAACTGAGGCTCTGACTGCACAGATAATGGAGTTGTCGGTCAAGTGGGAGGCTTATATTACTGTCATGGTACCCATGTCTGACAAGGCCATTCTGGTCCCTTATTATACCATGCATTGTCTCCACCATCACCAGACTCTGAACTCTTGCAGACAGTAGGCATGTTATTATTTATGTACCCATACAACAAATCTCCTTGTGAAAACAGGCAGAACCTCCATAGTATATCAGTGCTACTTAGTGACAGTCACAGACTGCAGTCCTGTCACAGCCATAAAACATTACAGCACATGAAGAAAACAAGTCCATGTACCGTCTGCAAATTCCCATAGCACTTAAAACCATGAAGTTCCTCTTGGGATGATGCACCAATATACATTATGAAACTAGTTGCGGTGTGTGACACTACATGCCACATATATAAGGACATTCTGACCTGCAGCATCACCTGCAATACCTATGGTCATGAATGAAGTTTTGTTCTAATGTCCAGTGCTCCAACAAACATGGGTGAGAGGTCTTTCATCCCTAAAAGAGATTCTAAGATCTCCACTGTGTCTGTGACTAATGTCTTTATAGAAAGATCCCCACCTATTGCCATGTATTTTTACCAATTTATTTCAGCCACCTACAGCATTTTCATATGCAACAATGTCTGATCATACACAGTCATGGAAGGCTCGGTAAGTTTTGTCATTTAGTACAATCTACCAGGCATGTTTATGGATAACCTGCAGCAAGATGTCAGTCTCTGCATTCATTTGTGCTCTCTAGGGGCTATCCTGATCTTTAAATTGGAAGATGTACATATGGTACATGACTTGTCACTGATATCTGCAGTAGACCCAAGCAAATGTCCCATCACACAGGCTACAGTGATCACAGATATTGCAACACTTGACCTGCCAAAAGACACATGCCATCTCTATATGTTATTGCCATAGGCAGCTGCCTGTAACTGGTTGCAGGTGTGCCTTTATCATGCCACGTGTCCAATATGTACATGTAAAATCTGTTGTGAAAGTGTATATAGATATCACTGCATCTATACATGCAGTCCATGTTACGTACCCCCATACCATTTCACTTTTTACCTGCCCTTTCATACCCTGCTGGGTACTTGTCAACCTTAAGCCTTGCCTCTCTGTAGAGTGACATAGGTCAACCAGTGAAAGGTGAACTAGAGGACTCCCTGTTGGTCTACAATGGTCTGTCATTTATGGGGATGTAGAATCTCCATCTCAGTACGCCACCAGTATGTCATAGTACATAACTCAGCAAAAGTTGCAGGATGGATGATGGTACTGGCTAACTGACAGCTTGAGACCCGCATTGGTCTCTTCGAGCACTTTTTTGTGTAACTGACTTTCATACCATTGTCTAACCCTGCCCATCAGCCCATCAGTGGCTGTGCACAGCAGGGAAGACAGTCATGGAAATAATTGACATTTGGCTGGGTACATTGTTAGACAGTGCAATCATCAACTGTAATCCTACACTATCTTCCATCATGATGTTCTCCTTCCTTGTGTTTCATTACCCTCACCAATCTGTAGCCCCATCTTCACCATTACCAACTGTTGTCATTCTATCTGTATCTCTCCTTTTGTGCTCCCCTTTTCTGTCAGGACTGCTCCAGTTCTTCTTTATCCATGTTTTGTGTTTATTTCTCTGTTCCTGTTACTATCCCTCTACCATTTTCCCTGCCCATGGTTTCCCCTTATTACCTTCCCTCCTACCATTATTGGAAAAAAAGAAAATGGGCATGTATCTAACAAAAAGAAAATTGTCCACCCGATCTTAGTCTTCACTTCCCTTTGCCCTTCAGTATGTTCCACTGCTTGCCCTTCCCACATTCTGAATGTCCCATTCACCCATTACATTCCCATTCATAGTAATACATTGGTACAGACTTTACAGTGAAGCCGTTTTCATGACTTAAATAGCAGTGCATTGCTATGCATGTGAACACTCATCACTGCAAGTATGCTATTGGCAATGTACTGGTCTCCTTGGCTCATGTGACTGTAGATTGTGTAATGTTCTTTACATGACCTGTGATATTTTTGTCAGTACATTCCTGAATTAGTTCATCTCTGTTGTGCTAAGCGGCTCTTATTTAATGATGATCAGCTTTGGGTCACATTGAACTAATTGCATTGCTCTCTTTCACTATTAAGTGACCAACTGAGTTTTCTGAATCCATAGGAACATTTTGCCATTGACATCAGTGGGTCCCATTAATTGCTTGTCTCTGCTAAAAAGAGCTTTAGGCTGAAGAACATCATGTATCATAGGGAAGAGGGTGGGGACTGTAGTTTAGTTCTTAGGTAAATTTTATTGGCTGTTTTCAGTAGCGAAAGCTTACTTATTTGGCATACTATAATAGATCACTGACAGTTATTTTAGGATTGTTAGATTTATAATTTTGTTATGTTTTATTTATTTATTTTAACTAGCTTACATAGTCAAAACAAAATCTTTTTTATAGGTAATATTTTCCATCGGGCTGGTTATAGTTTGTGGTTTTGTTATTAATTTTATTTGTTTATTTCTCTCTGCATGTATGCATATATGTATTTGTTTATTTATTTACTTGATTACTTACTTATTGTTCTACTAGGAATGAATTTCATTTGTAGAGGATACACCTATGTGTACTCTCTCTCTCTCTCTCTCTCTCTCTCTCTCTCTCTCATAAGTAGACGAGTCAATATACATACATGAAGCTCCACATGGCTGCAGGGCCATGACTTCAGTCCTATTGTTTCATTATTGTCACTATATAAATTGCATGTTCCCGCCATGTCTGCTTGCTGTTTTTTTTTTTTTTTTAAGGTTCTTTGTCTTCTCCTACCTCCTCAAGACAAGCTAAGCTAGATGAGTAGCTACTATAAAAATGCTCATGCTTATTATATTTGTCTTTTTCCGTATGGCTCCAAATAAAGTGATAACCCAGTTAAAAATAAACAAAAATATGTTCATAGCTTAAATTTTGATTGTGTGTGTGTGTGTGTGTGTGTGTGTGTGTGTGTGTGTGTGTGTGTGTGTGTGTGTGTGTGTGTGTGTGTCTAAATTGTTTTTTAATATATTAGCAAATGTTCTTGTATCTGTGAATTATCTATTATGGATGCTTATTACTAAGGTAACATGCAAACTAAGAAAGAAAAGTTATGAGAAGCTAATTTTTATTAAGTTAAGCAGTAGCCCTTATTGAATCTAAATAATTTAAACTAGAATATACTGTCATTCCAAAGCACTTCCTTTAAAAGAGGAAACCCATTTAAACGTATTACATTTTAATAAAATGAAATTGGAACAAATTAATTGTCATTTCGCATAATAGTTTTAAAGCACTTAAATGACCATTAGCGGTTTTATCCTAATACATTTAGACTTAAATTCCAGCCCATCAGGTACTAAACAATTAAAAATAATGGCAAAAAGATTAATTTGGCAGTGTTTCTCTGACTTCATCTTGCACTTATAATTCAAACAAAACAGAATTAAGAAATCAAATACTTTTGTGTTACAGAACCGCAATCAAATGCAGATTCATTGATTATAATGGGAGTGAATGAATAATGGATTTTGCCATGATCTTTGAGAATATGTTCTTCAGACATATTTATTTTAGTAAGACAATCAGTGGTAAGGGTTACTTGGTGATTTAAGGTAACAGAGAAGTTTAGTGGAAGGATATCATCCTTGCAGATTCACAGTTCAAATCTAGCCTTCTCTCATTATTTGAATGAAGATTTGAAGCTCTCCTTGTCTTTGTATAGAATTTCTCCTGGTATTCTGCTTTCTTCCTACTTCCCATAAACATGTCGGTTGACCAATTACATTAATATAGCTCACATTTACAAGAAGGAATAATGCTTGTGAATTGCACAGACAAAGCAAGCTCCCATGATCATCTCTAAATCTCCAAGGATACAATATAGCATGAACTCTTTTGATTCACTTTATTTGTGAAATACATGCTAGTTGAGATTCATAGTGATATCCTGCACTTCTGTGCAAGCCTTGCTTAGTTAGGTGGTACTTCCTAATTACCCTGGAAGACATTCCCTGGGATTCAGCAAACTCCTGTGCAAGAAAAGCTTATTCTTGCACAGAAGGGACCGTTCCTGTGCAGCACAGTAGTGTGCCATGCATATTCATGAAGGCTTGCTGCCATGCTGTAATATGGACACGGTTCTGTGTATGAGCACAGGGGGGTGTATGAGAGCAGTGCATTCACAATACACACACCCCCTACACTCCATATTTGCCGTACAGCAATGTAAATGTAGTGAGAATGTCTGTGAACACCAGTAACACACAACCAAACAAGAAATCTGGACAAAGCCATAAAAACAATAGGGATAAATGTGAGATAGTGCTCTCACAAACGTATAAAGTCGATAGAATGACAGGCTTCGCATTAGCATGAATTATAGAGTGTAAAACTCAAATGTCTGACATTATTTACTAACTGCAGTCTTTAATGCTTTACCACTAATCTGCCAGAAAGCCACAACTGTATGAAAAATGGACCAAAAATATAAGACAAAAATCTGGACATTCTGTGAAGATCTGTACAGTTGAGAGGTATGGAGGACACTGTTAGTGTCCATGGAGCATGCCTCTCAAATGTAAAGCCTGCCATGTCATCACCATTTGAAAACCACAGCCCCCCACAGATAATGTTGTAGAAAGCAATGTGCATACCCCTACATTACAAAAATAAAACACAACAGTTTAATTTTTTTTTAGTCCAGAATAAAGTTTCAGCGTAGGTGAGAGGGTGCGCGTATCATGCAGCTCTGCTCAGCCTAGCTTATACATCATAAGGAGCTAAATAGGTATATACTACAAAACTTAGCAATGTGGAAATGGTGGAGTGGTTAGAGTATTCACTTTGCAAGTAGGCATTCCTGGTTTGATCCCCAGTAAAGCCTATTTGCATTTTACATGTGAAAGCAGTACATATTTTTTTTTAATAATCAGGTAGTAAATAACATATATTTATTAACCAGAGTAGTGTAGTAGGTCCAGATGTGAGGTGTCAGTGTAAAAAAGTTGTGAAACACCCATATAAACACAAATGCCCCATACAGTATAATCACATAAGAATAAATGTAATGAAAGCAAATAGGGGGATGTCTGGGAAGGTAAACAAAATTATAATATGTCAGGAATGATGAATCAATCCAATACAGCTGATAGTCTATAAAATAAAACATAAGCAATGTTAAGCATTGCACAGCTATGCTTATTGGGTGTAAGCATTGCAAAAATATGAATGCTAAGCAATGAGTAGCCCAGCTAAGTGAATTTGCCCATTGGTAAGTAGTGCTGAACCTTCTCCTTTAAGCACTGCCAACCTTAGCCAAGCAGGTTTGCCTGTAGCTTAGCTTAGCTCAGCATATTCAAAACAGTCCAATCACAGCAAAGGATGGGAAATCGGCCATATTTAAACCTCGCAGGTGGGAATACAAATCATAACTGGTTGTAGCTCCCTACTGTAGGCAGTATAGAAGGTGTTGGAGTGGGCATGTGCTTTTGGGTGCATGTGAGACTTCTGCAGGATCAGTACTAGAGCTCCCAATACAAAATGGAGGCCTGGGAAAGTATTGCCCATGATCTCACCAGTGCCACTGGCATCCCTTGGACTGGTGAGCAGGTCCAGCACCACTATGCCAACTTGAAATGGAGGAAGGAGGAGCTCTTGGACCAGTGGGTCAAAGAAGCACGGCAGAGAGGTGATGTCCCTGGCATGTGTAAGTATTCATATCAGTAACTGTTTACCAAAGTCCAGCCTGTGTATGTGATGGATAGGTATGCATAAATGTTTCTCTATCTTCTTTACAGGTCCAGCTGAGCTGGCTGTGAACTAGTAAGCCCATGCCAACAGGTTGCAAAGGCTGCATTGTGAGGCTGGTGAGTAACAATCTAGCTTGTAGTATTCATACCAAATAAATATAAAGGAATAGAATGTCACCTGGAAGTATTAAAAATGGGTATGGTTTGTACTGAATAAAGCAGACAATATTATATTAATAGTCTCATATAGGTTATATATAAATAAAACTGTGACTGCCTGTCGATAAAAGTCAAAACCCTGGACTGGTTGTGTTTACTCTAGTATGGTATAAATTGAAATGTGTACAGGTTATGCAGAGCAGCTATAGCCCTGAAAGCATTAAACAATCAAGTCTCATCTGACAAAGTAAGACATGAGATTAACTTATACAAAATGTTTCATACACCAAGATCTGATATCTGAATAGTAATGTGTTAACCACTGTTTTCCACACTATGCTATGTCAAAAGGTATGTATAGGAATGTATGTATAAGAATGCACAACAAAGAGAGAATGAGACAGAAATCATTCAAGGAAAAGACAGCAGTTTCTCAATGACTCCATGTGATGAAACACAAACTTGTTATAGTTTAGCAGAAACAGCCAAGGTTCAAATCTCGGAGTGGTAGTAAGCTGTATGCATAATTTCAGCTAGGATTTTGTGAATACGTGTAGAAATCATCAGGCAGTGTCAACATAAATTCCCTCCACAGGTCTTCCAGGTAAGAGAAGGTCTAAAATAGCAATAAGAAGGCTGTAGTTATACTGTGTCCAACACCCACAGTCCAAACCCAAGGCTGAAATAACTGCAAGATAAGTACATACACCAAGTGGTCTCCCCCAAGAAATGTTCAAAAGTGTCATGCTGTCACAGCTACCAGTTCCTGCTACCATCAGCCAGGGTGACCAATAAAAATCAAGGCAGAGTACGGCAGTGGAGCACACACACACACACACACACACACACACACACACACACACACACACACACACACACACACACACACACACACACACACACACACAGTATGAGTGCACATATGTAACCCTGACTATGTGAATATGGGTAGAAACAGTCAGGTAGTATTAACAAAAATTCCCTGCACAGGTCTTCCAGGCAAGAGAAGCTATAAAGCAGCTATAAAAAGGCTATAGTTGTACTGTGTCCAACACCCATGGTCCAATCCCAAGGCTGCAAATGACAGTAAGATAAGTACATACACCAAGTGGTCTCCCCCAAAAAAATGTTCAAAAGTGTCTTGCTGTCACAGCTACCGGTCCCTACCAACCACCAGGGTGACCGATAGAAATCAAGGCAGAGTATGTCTGTAAAACTCACACACACACACACACACACACACACACACACACACACACACACACACACACACACACACACATACACACATACACACAATATGAGTGCACATATGTAACCCTGACTATGTGAATATGAGTAGAAACAGTCAGGTAATATTAACAAACATTCCCTCCACAGGTCATCCAGGTAAGAGAAGGTATAAAGTAGCTATAAGAAAGCTGTAATTATACACTGTGTACAAACATACTGCTGCCCAACCAAAGGCCATAGGTTGTTGTAATAATACCTGTAGAGTAATGACTAGAGCAATGATCATTAAAGCTGTGACCACTGTAAGAATCTACATTTGTTAATTGACATCTGTCCCTCTCCTACACCTTATCTTCACCAATAATCTAGACATTTAAATGAATGGGTATGTTCTCCACCAAACCTACTGTTGGGACATGTGTCTTATTGTTCTACAAATGCTGAAATGTATTCCAATTAATGTTCCCTGTTCAAATAATATCATTGGTGGCCTGTTGCTATCAATGTAACCTGCTTGCCTGTGTAATGCCCATTTTGGTTCCATATATGCATGTGTTCTGTTCGCTATGCAAATGTTCCAAATCTGTTGTTTTGGGTTAATGGGAATACTAATGCATGCTGTTATAACTAATCCTAGAATGTGTTTACCATTACTAACCAACATATATTCTAAAACTGCAACACCATAGCACATCTGGGAAGGCTGATCCCAGCGGATCCACCTGTTCTGCCTCATCTGGCAATGGCACTGGGCCCCAGCACATCTGGGATCCACCCTGGGATCTCCTTGTCTACTGGTCCTGCACCACCTTCGGGTGGAACCACCTCAGTGGATGGGGCTGATCCCCCTTGGGTGCAGGCATGGTCAGGATCCTGTCACCCAAAGCCAGGTCTGGGGTCTGGTGCATAGCGAGCTCAGCAAGGAATTGGAAGATCTGCTATGCCAGTTTGAGGGCCGCATGGCACATTTAGAGTGTCAACCTGCACCTTCTGCTCAGCCCCCAGCACAGCCATATTCAGGGCCATGAAGGTGCAGTGGTGACAGTCAATGGATGGGAACCTCAGTCCCACTGTACTCATTTGGAGGCTCGTGGGCTTCTGCTTACCAAATACCCCTCCCTGCCCAAGGTGTTTATCCCCCACATGTGTCATATACTGCCCCTGTATGCTGTCTTGTCTGTCTTCCTACCCAATTTACCTCCCCAAATATACCTACTATCCTTCCTCAACATCCCACTCTCCCACTCTCACCTTAAAAAAAAAAAAAGAAAGGGCAATCTGTTCCCAAAAAAAATGTCGCCCCATACATAGCTGTCCATTTTGCACACAAGTCCACTGGACTCATGTAATCAGCTCTAATTGGCTTCACAACACATTATTGTTGTCCTCACCCTTCTCTCAGGTTTGAGTGTCCAAATTTACCTCCAAATTTAGTATATATGCACAGCTGTTGCTGTAGAAGAAATGGACAGCTATGAATGCTGCCTACACCCATGCTGCACATCCCTAGCTATCTTTCATATTGCATTTCCCTCTTCATGTCCCTTTTTCACCACTTTACTATCACACCATTTTTCTTTTTTTTAAAGAAATTAGCGCGGGGGTAAGCGGGAGTAAGCAGGACTAAGCCGGTTTGCGTGGTGCTAAGTGAAGCTAACTCAGATTAAGCTTATTTAAGGCTGTCCGTCAGCATAGTTAACCAGAAGGTAGCATTGCTTACCACAGTGCAAACTATGCAAACCCACGTACAACTGCTTAAAAGTGCCTTAATCACTTCGTATCCAACAGCCCTTGTTCTTCCCAGCAACAAAAGAATCAGCTCTTGTCAGTCTTGAACCCAGGATGCTGCACACCATATCCACAGCAATTTACCACTAAGTGAACTAAGCTGTAGACATGTCTGATTTTTTTTCAAACATATGCAGCAGAGTCATTCAACAGAAAGTAAAAGGTTTAACATTAGTCATGTGTTATACATAACTATAAATATATATGGAGATGCATGTATATGTATATATATATATATATATATATATATATATATATAGATATATATATATACATATATAGGTCTAGGACTATTCACTGAAAGCCATTTCACTGGAAGTCAAATGACTGTGCACAAATCACTGAAAGCTCAAATCACTGAAAACACAATTCACTAAAACACATTTCACTTAAAGTTATATATGGCCTTTTCTCCTCTGTAGTGTGACCCTGGAGTTAGTATATATAGTAAGGGGGGCACCACCACCCCCCACATTGGGGGTGTGGGGGGTATAGCCCCCCACATAGTTTGGATATATATTATGCTCAGAAAAGAGTAATTTATTGGAATTGCAAGTATCCATGTATATAGTTCAAAATATTTAAAATAGGTGGGTGGCTATGCCGCCCACATCCCCTCTTACTATATATATTAACTCCAGGGTCGTACTACAGTGGGGAAAAAGCCATATATAACTTTCAGTGAAATGTGTTTCAGTGAATTGTGTTTTCAGTGAATTGAGCTTTTAGTGAATTGTGCACAGTCAAATGTGTTTCAGTGAAATGTCCTTTCAGTGAATAGTCCTAGACCCATATATATATATATATATATATATATATATATATATATATATATATATATATATATATATATATATATATATATATATATATATATATATATATATATATATATATATATATATATATATATATATATATATATATATATATATATATATGCAATTATATATGCAATTATATATATATATGCAATTATATATATATATATATATATATATATATATATATAATTATATATATATATATATATATTATACAAATATATATGATTGAGATATATATATATATATATATATATATATATATATATATATATATATATATATATATATATATATATATATATATATATATATATATATATATATATATATATATATATATATATATATATATATATATATATATATATATATATATATATATACATGGGTCTACCTGACATGGTCGACAGTTCATATGATCGACAGTTTATTTGGTCGACAGTTCATACACCCCCCCTAACAATATATATCAACTCCAGGGTTGGACAACATTGGGTAAGGGGGCAAATCTGCTTGTAGACCAAATGAACTGTCGACCAAATGAGTGTCGATCATATGAACTGTTGACCATGTCAGGTAGACCCATATATATATATATATATATATATATATATATTAATTTAAAAAAGTAAATCTATACATACATAGCTTTTTAAAACTTTCATTTCATTTAAAGGCTCACTGCTGCTTTTCTGCTGCGAGAAATATTTCTGCAGTTTGTTTCCCACCCTCCCTCCCTATTGGTATGCTGTTCTTATAGTTGGTGGCTTTGCAGTTGCCCTCCCCTACTGTAAGTTTGATCTGGGACCCTCTTCCCAGTCTAGTGTATTCTACCTAATACAGGGAGAACTTTTGAGAAGTTCAAGCAGCTTAGTTTCTGCTCCTCCTTTCTCTCTTTCCACTTAAAAAAATTCTAAGCTTGTTTCCTGCCTTTCCTGAGGGTACTCTAATCTGGATACAGATTTGCTGTGTCCAGGACTATTTGTGGGCTTCTAAGCCCCCAAGCCTTTCTGTATTGGAGGGAAGGCTTCTAGCTTAATTTTGTTTCTTAGAACTAGCCAGTTTTTAGTTTCAGCACTCAAGTCTGTTTCTTTGAGCTCAGTACTTGTTCAGAACTTATTGTAAGCACTAAATAAGCTACAAATTACTACAGCACTCAACTTTCCTCACTGTCTAGAGGAAAACAGTTTCTAGTACTTAACAAATAAGCACCTATCCAGGCATGTCTAAGGGTCAGCTCCCAGTGTTTTCTCCTGTCTACCTGATGAATCTGGGCATTTTGGGGCAATGCAGCAATTGCCTCATGTACACAGACAACCCTCTCCCCCTACCACCCAACACTACAACCTGTGAGAGATGCACTTATATAGCCAAACTGGAAGCAAAGCTCTCTTCACCTAAGACCGGACTAGACAGTCAAGAGGAGAAGGTAAACACTTGCACCACACCACACTCAGCACATAGTCCCTCAAAACCTTCACCCCCAAAACACACACATAGAAACACAAAACACGCACCTACATTCACGGAGGCTCTCAGTAAAAACCTGTCCAAGCAACAGGGACCTCCAAAGCAGAAACACAAGCAACCTCCACCCCCCGACACAACCTAAATGACACATAGCCCACAAACTCAGTGTGCCACTCAACCACAGCCCATAAGGCATAACAACGTACCCAAAACTCTAGTCATAGGTGACTCTATAGTCAGACGCACTGATGTTCCATTCACCAGGCTAAACAAGGAGAAAGTTACTGTCAGCTGCCTGTCGGGTACCAGGATCCGCCACATAATGCATGAATTCAGGTCACTCCACAACAAGTACAAATATGACTCTGCCATTGTCCGTGTTGGTGTGAATGACCTGAGACATACCTCCCTGGACTACATGAAAAGGGACATGGAGGAGCTGTCCGATCTTTTAGCCCAGGTAGGTATAACCCTAGCCCTGAATAGCATTCTGCCATCACCCAGAATTATACCACAGTACAAGGAAAAAATGACTGACTTCAACAATTGGCTAAGCTTCTGGTGTTATTCTAAGAGGGATCCAGTATCTGTCTGCCTGGGATGACATGATCGACAAACCACGATGCTTTGCCAGAGATGGCCTGCACCTGTCACCCCTGTGATTCTGGATACTGGCTAAGGCTCTAGCCACCTCTATAGTGCTTTTTTTAGGCAAGGTGCAAATGACAAATTTACCACCATAACATGTATAAGCAAGAAGAATCTGAGGGTATTGCTACTCAATGCTAGAAGTCTAAACCTCAAAATGCACTCACTCGAGGCACTCCTTAAAATGGAGAACATCGACATCTGTCATCTGTGCAGTGACAGAGACCTGGTTCAAGGCTCCAGAGAGTACCCCTGCATTACCAGGCTATAATTCATACTACACCTTTCGGCCACCTAACCTGGACTGAAACACTAAAGGCGGAAGCGTGTCCATATTCATTAAGGATAGCCACACCTCCAGGCTAGTTGCTCAGCATGATGCATCCGAGATTATCCAAGTGCAACTAACTCTGCGCAAGACCACAATCCAAATTGTAGATTGCTACAGATTCCCCACCATGCCCCAGGATTCCCACTCTTCATTTCTTGATACATTGGAAAATATTAGGGTACAACCAAACACCCTAATAATGGGCAATTTCAACTACCCCACCATTAACTGGGAAAATTACTCATGTACCAACTCTTGTGCTCAACATTTTCTGGAATTCATAAATTTCAATGCCTTGGATCAACTTATCCAAACCCCCACCAGGGGCAGCAATATCCTAGACCTGGTTATTACCAACATGGGCAACCAACCGGTGCTCCACACCAGAGGTCAATTCCTCATTGGTCAGATCCGACCACAAGCTAATCACCCTAGACATCAATAGCTCTCCCCCACCCCCCATTAGGGGAAACCACAGTAAAAAATTTCTCCAAAGCCAACTTCACACTTGTTAAGACAGAAGTGGCAAACTTCATGAACCCCATGCTGACAGACAATAGAGTTATGACTGCTGAATCCTACACAAATGCACTTAAGAAGCACTTACACGTGTGCATGGATCATGCAATCCTTAACAGAACCAAGATGCTAACCTTCAAAAAAATGAAGCCAATTTGGTGGTCCCCTGCCATAAACTCTACAACAGAAGAAAGACACTCTTGCAAAAAAGAGTAAAATTTCATGATTGGAGAAACTTCCTGTTCAGCCTCAGTAAGAAGCTGAGATCCCTCATAAAATCCTCCAAAGCTAGTTATGAAAACAAAATTGCCACTGACTCTAAAGACAACCACAAAGCATTCTATAGCTATGTCAAGAATCTCAATGGCAACACTCAGATTTGCTCTGAGTTACAGCACGATGGCACTAAATATACTGAACCAACTGATATTGCCAACATCCTGGCAGATAGGTTCAGTGCTAACTTTAGCTCCCTGTCATCCCCTAAAGGGCCCATCTCTATACCAGAAGAATGCAAAGTTCCTGTAATCACGGCTGCACAGGTAAAAAAACACACTATCCAAAGTCAAGAACACAGCATCCATGAGACCTGACAACATCCCAGGCTGTGTTCTACATGAACTACAGAAAGAACTGGCACCCCACCTAAGTACCATGTTCAATCATAGCCTCACCTCAGGCTATGTACCCACTGAATGGTGCACTGCAACGGTTATCCCACTCCACAAAGGGGAGCCACCACGGACCCCAGAAACTACCGCCCATTAGCCTAACGAGCCTGGTCTGCAAGGCTGTCGAATGTATCATCATGGAACTTATAAACAATGACATTAGTAATCTCCAAACTCAGGACCCCACCCAGTTCGGTTTTCTAAAAGGCAGATCATGTCTCCTAAACCTGATAGACTTCTTTGAAGCAGTCACCAAAGCCGTAGATGAGGGTAAGGTGGTTCACACAACCTATCTAGATCTTGCCAAGGCTTTTGACACCATCCCCCACTCTGGAATTATAGATAAACTCACTAAACTAAGTATAAATCCCTATGTCACAAGATTGGTTGCCAACTGGCTCACTGACAGAACCTACACTGTGAAAGTAGCAAAAGCAAACTCCAAATCCAACTTCAGACCAGTGACAAGTGGAGTACCACAGGGTTCAGTCCTGGGTCCTCTTCTATTTGGTATCTACTTCTCTGAAGTACAGGCTAACACAGATCTTTGGCTAATGAAGTTCACAGATGACTGCAAACTAGGAGCCATAATCAAAACTCCAAAATATGTGGACATCCTACATAAGGGCCACACTGAGACAGATGCCTGGTGTGAAAGCTATGGCCTCGAGTCTAATGCCAAAAAGTGCATTGTCATCCCTTTTGGTAAAAACTCTATACCCATGAACTACCACATAGCCGGTAGTCTACTTAACGCCAAAAGTGTGATAAGAGACCTTGGGATACAGGTGGACAGTATTCTCTCCTTTGATAATCACATCGCCACAGTAGTCAGGAAATCCTTCTACGTGGCACACCTCATCACAAAAGGTTTCTCATCCAAGAAAAAAGAGGTAATTGTTCCCCTCTACTCATCACTCATTCGACCCATTATAGAGTACAATGCCCCTTTTGGTATGTACCTCACAAGACATCTACAACAGCTGTAAAGGCCACAGAAATACCTCACAAAGAGGATTACCAGCCTCAAACAGATGTCCTACGCAGACCGTCTCAAAAAACTGCAGCTTTACTCCGTCACATATCACCTACTCAGAGGCGATCTCTGCCTAACACACAAAGCTATGTGAAACCCAGAGGTTTTAGACATGCTCCACTTAAAGAAATCCCCAGCCCCGCACAGTGGATATATATATATATATATATATATATATATATATATATATATATATATATATATATATATATATATATATATATATATATATGCATACATGTCCCAAAATGCCCATACAAACATATGCTGCTGATAGGCTGATAGACCACCTATAACTGGGGCAGCATGCACAGTTGGATACAAAAGGAGCCATGACACTCACATCTGCCCACCCACAATCCAAATAAATAAGTGAACAGTACACTGCTACAAAATCATGATAGACCATACTAGACATACAACAACATCTTAGCAGAACAACTAAAATGTCTGAATACAGCAAAGAGGAATATAACCAGCCAGTAATTCACACATGTTTATTATACTCTGATGTCTTGGCTAAAGCCTTCAAGGAGTAAAACATTACAAGAAATGCATGCCTTAATCACAAGAAGCAATTAACACTTAATTACATAATTAAATACACAGCCTCCAATTACACTCCTCATTTAACCCCCTGCGGGATAAAGTATCACATTTAATTTTAATACATTGAGTCTGTACATAACAATTGTCCTTTTATGACTGTTTCATCAAACTGAGGAACAGACTTTTTCAAAAACAGTACCTCGGATCCCACTACTGTCGCCATGGTGTGATTTATTCAAATGTACAGCTATAGAACTGCCATCTTTCTTATCAGTAATATGTCTCACATGTTCTAACAGCCTAGCTTTAAACATGTGTTAGTCTCCCCCACATAAAATATGTTACAAGGGCATCTAAGAGCATTCTCTATGCACCATCCTCTTGAATGTACAGACTTCAACATGTTTTCCAGCCTTTCCCCTCAGCAGGAATGACAGCACTAAATAATGATAGACCAGTATACCTATCAACCTCCTACTTTATGACATCTGGACAAAGCCTGACATAATTAGTGGACAGAGGCCCAAATACATGGCCATACTTGAAATATTGTTGTTATATACTGAGAAAGTTTCTGGTGTTACAAGGTTTGTTGTAAAATATCTTTTCTGAGGGATATAGAGTCAGAAAAACAAATGGATGTTACCATTTACAGAATGCAATCACCAGAGTATGCTACTGATTTGCCAATGTCAACACCTGTCTGG
Organism: Protopterus annectens; assembly: GCF_019279795.1. NCBI lineage: Eukaryota > Metazoa > Chordata > Ceratodontiformes > Protopteridae > Protopterus > Protopterus annectens. Next base: position 1,910,010,667 of record NC_056735.1, read on the forward strand.
GGAACAGACAAAATATAACAGGCTAACCCGTGGCCATTATTTAGATGGCCCTACAGTTGAGAGCTATGGAGAGATAGAACCTTGACAGACTGAAACCCATGCAGAAGTAGCATGTGCAGACAAACCCTGTTAAACTAGCAGTATTCCAAACATATAACATCAATACTCACATTCTGCCCCTAAGTCTTGAACCTTCTCCACCATTTAGTTGGCTTGTCTCCACAAGCCTTGTTGCAAGAGGTAGTAGCTCACAGAACTCCAGGATGTCTTCCTCACAAGTAAGGGAAAGGGTCAATGCCCACATAGAGTACTCAATTATAGGAGTGTGTTGCCATGACATTGGCTATTGGAAGGACTACACAGCTGATCTGCATGCAGTTAGCAAGTGGGGAACACCAATAGGTACACAGGCCATCACCTGGTTATGACCATCACCTACAAAAGCCATGCTGTGACCTATTCAAACCAGCTCTATCCCTGTAGTGCAGAGAGAGAGAGACAGAGAGAGAACAAATAAAACATAAACTGGAAAAGCGAAAAAAAAAGGTAAGTGGAACATGTAAGCATGTAATTGACTGTAGTACATGGTCTGTAATAAAGAAAAATATGGTTTGTAAGAATATATGTCCCAACAAGACTTGCTGTACTAATTGGATCCTTATATAGAATTAAACCCTACCTAACTGCTTCTGCCAGAGCTACAATTGCCCACTCCCATCTTATATCTACACTCCTTTATGCTTCTCCTATCTTTACCAACCTTAAGAAAGCCAACCTTAACAAACTTGCCACATCCTATTACAACATTGCCAGATTTGCTACTGGTAACCCTTATAGAACACATCACTGTGTGAACCTGAAACAACTAGGATGGATGGAATTTCAACACCTTTTGCTCATTCCCCAACTCAATATTGCCCACAAATTACTATACCAGCCCAATAACACTCCTATTCTTTCTCAACTTTTAATCCCTTATAATAATCTCAACTCTCTTAGATCTTCTAAGAAACTTATGGCCTGCCCTACAAAGTCCAATAACTCAGCCGGTGACTCCCTTTTCTCTAATACAATTGGAAGGAGCTGGAATTCACTACCCAGTGAAATCACTCTACTCGCATCTCTACCTCTCTTCAAACAAGAAATTAAGAATTACTTCAAAAGCCATTGGCTCTGTTCCTGTATAAAGCCTGACTAATCTTCCCACCTACATCTGCCTATCCTCCTCCTCATTTTTCCGCCACTATCTCTTCTTTTCTTTTGTGTACAAGACCAACTCTCATTTTCTTTTCTTTTGATAACTCTTTCTTCCTTACTCTTATTTTTCTCTTCCTCTCTTTGTCTCACATCTAGCAAGTCTTTTCTGCTTCTTTTGTTTTACTGTCATCTCTTAGATGGCTTCCTTTTTTACCCACTTATAGTATTTTTGCCCTCTTTCTCTGATATTTTACCCTTTTGCTTACCTCTAACTCTCTCTGTACAACAACTTGTCACCCTATATCTTTCTTAATGTCATCTCATCCTTTAACCTGAATCTTAGTTACTCATACAAGTTATACTTTTGATATATCTTCTTTAAGTTTTTATTTTGACATTATATTGCCATTTGTTATTATTGTAATTGCTTTTTAATTATAAGTTTTTTTTCTTTTTATGTATTTCTGTGTGGAGCTTTTCTCCCCGGGCCTCTACTGAAAATGGAAATATATCCAGCTAGACTAGCCCGGTCAACAAATGTAAAATAAAATAAATAAATAAATAAATAAATGTCCTGCTGAACAGCTGCCATGGCCATAGCATCTGGCTCACACTGCAGTGTGAGAGATCACAGCCATACCTCTCAACTGTACAGATCTTTACAGGAATATTTAAAGTCTGTCCCTATTTATCCCTCCATCATTTTAGGCTTTGTCCAGATGTGATGCTCTAGGAGGTTGTGAGGTAGCATCAAAGGAGCCTGACTCACCCTGGGAAAGGACAGCTCATAAATTACAACTGCTGGGATGTCTGTCAAACAGTTGTGACTGTGCCATTGCTAGGCCATTTAATGGGATGTTGCCCATATCAATATGTTACCTGTGAAGATGAGTATGACACGTTTGTCTTGTTAAGCTAAGAGACCTATATAGGGCATGTGCATAGTAAAGTACTGTTGCAAACATGTGTGTTGAACTGCATGTGATATATTGAATGAATAACATTCAACTGTACAGTGTTCTGCTGGACAATAAGCACATTTGTGACTGATATCTGTAGTCGCGTACACATATACCTGTGTTATGTCAGCCAAACCAGTGGCAGGTCTGTGAGCAATGACATTGTAACATAATAGCCTACTTATGATTGTTGGACATCTTCCAGGCTATCACAGTGATGTCAAAGTCTACTGTGCAATCAATGTACTAATGTATGGTGCAGCTATATTAATACAGTATCAATACTGATGTCCCTTTTGTTACCATTTATGTGTGCCATTGTCCAGATGTACTGCTATAACAGGTTGAGAAGTATGATTGAGCAGCAAGACTGTAAATACAGTGTGCCATGCTAACATAGAACATAAATGTATACTAGGTATCCCCTGAGCACATGTATGTATGCATATGTTCAGCTGGAAGGCACAAAGCCAATCACATGGGTTTCAAGCTGTCTGGTACATAGGTTGTGGATGTTGCACATGTGTGTAATATTAGTGTCAGTGCATACAACAGACATAAATGTGTACAGCTACTGGTTGTTGCATTGACCTAACACTAATATGGGTACTAGATTAGGCATGATTATCAGGTAGTAATCAGAGAAGTGTCCAACTGTTTTATGACCATCTGTCCATGCCTACCACTAACAGCTATATCAACACCTATATAAAGTGGATATCATAAGTGTGCACAACCCTGTTGGAATGCCAGGTTTGTGTGCTGTATGACAATCAGACCACAGAAGATCATTTCATAATGTTTCTCATTTTGGATGTGACCCCTAACCTGTACAATTCCATTGAAAAAACAATTAGAGGTGTTTCTAGGAAGGTGAGCAACTATTGCTAAGTGAAGATGTGCCATGATGTTAGAGTCCAAACCAAGACAAATGAATTATGTAACCAACTCAAGAGATGCATGCACAACATATCAGTTTAAGGCTGTGCACACTCATTCAACTGGCTTATTGTACTGATTATTATTTCCATGATTTCACAGACCAGATTGTTATGTTTTCAATTGAATTGTACAGGCTATAGGTCACATAAAGGTGGAAATTGTTTTAAAATGAGTTAGTGTGGTGTCATGTTCCAACTGCACAAATACAAGGCATTGTAACAATGGTGTGTACCTTTTATATCCACTGTAGCTATATGGACTCAGCAGTACCTGACCTGTATAACCAGCCTCCACCAAATTAGAGTAATCCCCATTGGTGGACAGCAGCAATACACAAACTACATATTAGGTTGCTATAGTGGCTGTACAGGAGCATATAGATGCAAGCAACAACTTGGAAGCAAGTCCACCTCTATCTGACCACGTATGAGTTCATAGGTGACTTTCTGTAAGGCTAACTATGACTACAAATCAGACATATCCACACCACCAAGGACAATTGCAACATTGTCTCCACATATGTTGTCAGTTTCAGAGGAAACAACACAATTCACCGTTTACTTGGGGTAAAGAACACCTCATACACACATGCCATGGATATAGACAACCTGCATCAGACAGGTTAGTTGGGAACATTGCCACAATGTCCACCCCAGTTGTACACGGAGATATGCACATCACCACACTCCTCCCCTCAGCAATGGTGAACATGTACATATTGCCTACTGATAGCAACAACAGCATACCTTCACAGGGCATAATAACATCACTATTTGCCTCCTACATGAACTCAAGCATTTGCTCACTGCTCCATCACACACCACAGTCAACACACAGACCTGCCACCATCCACACACCATCCACATGGAAGATGGCCACAGTCAACCCCCCACACAGAAATAAATGGATAATAGAGGATTATGCAATCAAGTGTCCAACATGGGGGGAATAAGAAAGCTCAGGGCCAGAAATGTAATGCAAGCTGCTATAGCCATGATAGCTTGGAGGTCTATGGTGTAGTGTGGATTATTTGCAAGTAATAGTCACTGTTGTGAAATTTGACAACTGTATGAGATCCTGTGACCTTTTTCCTGTTTATGTCTTCCAGGTAACATGCAGAGGGCTTTCCTACCAGCATTCTCTGTTGGGGAAACTGATATCATCACCCAATATGTGATCGAACATTATGCCCTGTTATTTGGATGGAGAGCAGAAGATGTGCGGGAGAGGACTGCTCTGTGGAACAGTCTGGTCCACAGGGTAAATGATGCCAGCCTGCACAGCAGAACTTATGAGCAGGTGCAGCATTGGGCCACTGACCTCATCCGTCATGCCCATCAATGGGTTGCTGCTGTAGTGAGGGACTGACTAACCACAGGTGGGGGTCCAACCTTCCAGCCCACACTGACACCCACCAAGAAGCGCCTCACCAACCTTGGGGCACCCACCCAATGCACAAGCCATGAAGCTGAGGAAAGCATTGTGGAGGTGGGTTGCGCACACACACACACACACACACACACACACACACACACACACACACACACACACATGCACACTGGACAAGGAGCATGAAGGTAAGGGCCCATTGGGGATTAGTACACTAATGTATCAGACATACACGTATTCGTATTGCATCTACATCCATGTGGCATGTCCAACTGCAGTTGTGGATGGGGTTTTCAAATTCACAGAGGTGCGCATCTATGGTGAGGACAGAACAGTGTGTATTACTGGGATTAGTACTGTAAACATGCAGACATGCTGCATCCATCCTGTACCAATACCACATGTGAGTCTGCTGACAATAACTCCCTCTCACAACTGACTAGGACCCTTTGGTCTGCATATGGGACAGCAGCCTGAAGCTGGTGAGTATGACATTGTTCTGTTGTTGCCTGGCAATACCCCAGGCATGTGAGGGGCATGCAATTTACCATGCACACAACCATCAGTAATAGCTATATTGCTTTGTTTAATACCTATATTGCTTTTTGTGCATGTTCATTTAACTGCATTGCATCACAGTGGTCACCACTGGGACCTATCTGATGTGAATTTAACATTTCTGTAGCATACCTCACAACTTTTCAGTGCCAAAACATCTAGACAGAGGCCAGCAAAATGGGCAGGACAAATGGCCTAAGGTAGGGACATGTGTGACACATTAGTGGTATACAGTAGATATAAATTGTGTACAAAACTGTTAAGATGCAAGGTGTTCCTGTTTCCTACTAATTAGGACCACAATATGTCAGTCCACACCTCTTCCACCCTCTAATGTGACCCATAACATGAATATTTCACTTGTAAAACCAAGCATCTGGAGTCCTGTATTGCACCTACAAGGCTGCCCAACTGTGAGAGTGGCAGACGTCGTATCAGCATGATGTTTCAGTCAGGTATGATACCTCATGCTGCCATATTTGTCTGTACACACACTGGCCTATTTGGCTATAATATCACATACATGGGCATTGTTAAGGCACACAGACCACTTCCAACCACGTATAGGTTAAAAAAAAAGATTATTTATTTAAAGATGACAATCAGCAAGCATATAAAAACCGTACTGAAGGTTTTTCTTACGCAGCTAAATTAAATGAACTCACTAAACTTATGACACAATACAGGACATTGAGTATTGAGAATGCATATCTTAACGAATGTTTAATTAAAGAGATAGTCCCTAAGGGGCTCAGGATGTATAAATATCCCAATAATGTGGAGAATGGTTCATTGTTTCATGAAAATTTGATAAAAGTGTTTAATAAATGTGGGCTGGAAGTAGTCCAGCTGATTATAGATGACAATGTAAGAAGATAAATTCTATTCTAAAACTTTCTTTTGGAAGTCTTCCTACGACTCTAATAGCATTTTGTGTGGATTTATAGTCGTTGGTGTGCTACGTTCCATCCTTTTTGTGATTCTTGGTTTTTGTTGGGTGGACTGGAGTCGCAGGTTGACTGTGTTTCCCGAACACAGTACCATGAGTACGGAAGTGCAGGAAGACGTGGGCCAGACGCGTAAGCTCATTGGCCAATTGACTGAGCTAATTGATCTACTCACCCCTTTGTGTCAAACCTTGCTGCCAGGCAAGGCAGCTATACAAACTGATGGCGGTTTATCGGAGAGATCCATGGGACCAACGTCCAAAAGAAAGAGGGAGCTTATTGGCGGAGACGATGCAGCCGGGCACCCTGAGGACATAGAAGGGACGAATTTTAATCCCATGAAGACGCCTAGTTTGTTGGTGAAAGGAACTGAAAGAATTGATACGATGGAAAGAATTATGTTTCGCAGGGGCTAGACCAAAGTCTTCACTGCTATCTAAAGGTACTGTTGTTTTGGAATATCAAACCACAAATGAGTGGTTAAAGAAAGATTATTTATTTAAAGATGACAATCAGCAAGCATATAAAACCGTACTGAAGGTTTTTCTTACGCAGCTAAATTAAATGAACTCACTAAACTTATGACACAATACAGGACATTGAGTATTGAGAATGCATATCTTAACGAATGTTTAATTAAAGAGATAGTCCCTAAGGGGCTCAGGATGTATAAATATCCCAATAATGTGGAGAATGGTTCATTGTTTCATGAAATTTTGATAAAAGTGTTTAATAAATGTGGGCTGGAAGTAGTCCAGCTGATTATAGATGACAATGTAAGAAGATAAATTCTATTCTAAAACTTTCTTTTGGAAGTCTTCCTATGACTCTAATAGCATTTTGTGTGGATTTATAGTCGTTGGTGTGCTACGTTCCATCCTTTTTGTGATTCTTGGTTTTTGTTGGGTGGACTGGAGTCGCAGGTTGACTGTGTTTCCCGAACACAGTACCATGAGTACGGAAGTGCAGGAAGACGTGGGCCAGACGCGTAAGCTCATTGGCCAATTGACTGAGCTAATTGATCTAATCACCCCTTTGTGTCAAACCTTGCTGCCAGGCAAGGCGCTATACAAACTGATGGCGGTTTATCGGAGAGATCCATGGGACCAACGTCCAAAAGAAAGAGGGAGCTTATTGGCGGAGACGATGCAGCCGGCGACCCTGAGGACATAGAAGGGACGAATTTTAATCCCATGAAGACGCCTAGTTTGTTGGTGAAAGGAACTGAAAGAATTGATACGACGGAAAGGAATTATGTTTCGCAGGGGGCTAGACCAAAGTCTTCACTGCTATCTAAAGGTACTGTTGTTTTGGAATATCAAACCACAAATGAGTGGTTAAAGAAAGATTATTTATTTAAAGATGACAATCAGCAAGCATATAAAAACCGTGCTGAAGGTTTTTCTTACGCAGCTAAATTAAATGTACTCACTAAACTTATGACACAATACAGGACATTGAGTATTGAGAATGCATATCTTAACGAATGTTTAATTAAAGAGATAGTCCCTAAGGGGCTCAGGATGTATAAATATCCCAATAATGTGGAGAATGGTTCATTGTTTCATGAAAATTTGATAAAAGTGTTTAATAAATGTGGGCTGGAAGTAGTCCAGCTGATTATAGATGACAATGTAAGAAGATAAATTCTATTCTAAAACTTTCTTTTGGAAGTCTTCCTACGACTCTAATAGCATTTTGTGTGGATTTATAGTCGTTGGTGTGCTACGTTCCATCCTTTTTGTGATTCTTGGTTTTTGTTGGGTGGACTGGAGTCGCAGGTTGACTGTGTTTCCCGAACACAGTACCATGAGTACGGAAGTGCAGGAAGACGTGGGCCAGACACGTAAGCTCATTGGCCAATTGACTGAGCTAATTGATCTACTCACCCCTTTGTGTCAAACCTTGCTGCCAGGCAATGCAGCTATACAAACTGATGGCGGTTTATCGGAGAGATCCATGGGACCAAAGTCCAAAAGAAAGAGGGAGCTTATTGGCGGAGACGATGCAGCCGGCGACCCTGAGGACATAGAAGGGACGAATTTTAATCCCATGAAGACGCCTAGTTTGTTGGTGAAAGGAACTGAAAGAATTGATACGACGGAAAGGAATTATGTTTCACAGGGGGCTAGACCAAAGTCTTCACTGCTATCTAAAGGTACTGTTGTTTTGGAATATCAAACCACAAATGAGTGGTTAAAGAAAGATTATTTATTTAAAGATGACAATCAGCAAGCATATAAAAACCGTACTGAAGGTTTTTCTTACGCAGCTAAATTAAATGAACTCACTAAACTTATGACACAATACAGGACATTGAGTATTGAGAATGCATATCTTAACGAATGTTTAATTAAAGAGATAGTCCCTAAGGGGCTCAGGATGTATAAATATCCCAATAATGTGGAGAATGGTTCATTGTTTCATGAAAATTTGATAAAAGTGTTTAATAAATGTGGGCTGGAAGTAGTCCAGCTGATTATAGATGATAATGTAAGAAGATAAATTCTATTCTAAAACTTTCTTTTGGAAGTCTTCCTACGACTCTAATAGCATTTTGTGTGGATTTATAGTCGCTGGTGTGCTACGTTCCATCCTTTTTGTGATTCATTGTTCTGTTGTTGCCTGGCAATACCCCAGGCATGTGAGGGGCATGCAATTTACCATGCACACAACCATCAGTAATAGCTATATTGCTTTGTTTAATACCTATATTGCTTTTTGTGCATGTTCATTTAACTGCATTGCATCACAGTGGTCACCACTGGGACCTATCTGATGTGAATTTAACATTTCTGTAGCATACCTCACAACTTTTCAGTGCCAAAACATCTGGACAGAGGCCAGCAAAATGGGCAGGACAAATGGCCTAAGGTAGGGACATGTGTGACACATTAGTGGTATACAGTAGATATAAATTGTGTACAAAACTGTTAAGATGCAAGGTGTTCCTGTTTCCTACTAATTAGGACCACAATATGTCAGTCCACACCTCTTCCACCCTCTAATGTGACCCATAACATGAATATTTCACTTGAAAAACCAAACATCTGAGTCCTGTATTGCACCTACAAGGCTGCCTAACTGTGAGAGTGGCAGACGTCGTATCAGCATGATGTTTCAGTCAGGTATGATACCTCATGCTGCCATATTTGTCTGTACACACACTGGCCTATTTGGCTATAATATCACATACATGGGCATTGTTAAGGCACACAGACCACTTCCAACCACGATAGGTTAAAGAAAGATTATTTATTTAAAGATGACAATCAGCAAGCATATAAAAACCGTACTGAAGGTTTTTCTTACGCAGCTAAATTAAATGAACTCACTAAACTTATGACACAATACAGGACATTGAGTATTGAGAATGCATATCTTAACGAATGTTTAATTAAAGAGATAGTCCCTAAGGCGGTCAGGATGTATAAATATCCCAATAATGTGGAGAATGGTTCATTGTTTCATGAAAATTTGATAAAAGTGTTTAATAAATGTGGGCTGGAAGTAGTCCAGCTGATTATAGATGACAATGTAAGAAGATAAATTCTATTCTAAAACTTTCTTTTGGAAGTCTTCCTACGACTCTAATAGCATTTTGTGTGGATTTATAGTCGTTGGTGTGCTACGTTCCATCCTTTTGTGATTCTTGGTTTTGTTGGGTGGACTGGAGTCGAGGTTGACTGTGTTTAACACAGTACCATGAGTACGGAAGTGCAGGAAGACGTGGGCCAGACACGTAAGCTCATTGGCCAATTGACTGAGCTAATTGATCTACTCACCCCTTTGTGTCAAACCTTGCTGCCAGGCAATGCAGCTATACAAACTGATGGCGGTTTATCGGAGAGATCCATGGGACCAAAGTCCAAAAGAAAGAGGGAGCTTATTGGCGGAGACGATGCAGCCGGCGACCCTGAGGACATAGAAGGGACGAATTTTAATCCCATGAAGACGCCTAGTTTGTTGGTGAAAGGAACTGAAAGAATTGATACAATGGAAAGGAATTATGTTTCACAGGGGGCTAGACCAAAGTCTTCACTGCTATCTAAAGGTACTGTTGTTTTGGAATATCAAACCACAAATGAGTGGTTAAAGAAAGATTATTTATTTAAAGATGACAATCAGCAAGCATATAAAAACCGTACTGAAGGTTTTTCTTACGCAGCTAAATTAAATGAACTCACTAAACTTATGACACAATACAGGACATTGAGTATTGAGAATGCATATCTTAACGAATGTTTAATTAAAGAGATAGTCCCTAAGGGGCTCAGGATGTATAAATATCCCAATAATGTGGAGAATGGTTCATTGTTTCATGAAAATTTGATAAAAGTGTTTAATAAATGTGGGCTGGAAGTAGTCCAGCTGATTATAGATGACAATGTAAGAAGATAAATTCTATTCTAAAACTTTCTTTTGGAAGTCTTCCTACGACTCTAATCGCATTTTGTCTGAATTTATAGTCGCTGGTGTGCTACGTTCCATCCTTTTTGTGATTCATTGTTCTGTTGTTGCCTGGCAATACCCCAGGCATGTGAGGGGCATGCAATTTACCATGCACACAACCATCAGTAATAGCTATATTGCTTTGTTTAATACCTATATTGCTTTTTGTGCATGTTCATTTAACTGCATTGCATCACAGTGGTCACCACTGGGACCTATCTGATGTGAATTTAACATTTCTGTAGCATACCTCACAACTTTTCAGTGCCAAAACATCTGGACAGAGGCCAGCAAAATGGGCAGGACAAATGGCCTAAGGTAGGGACATGTGTGACACATTAGTGGTATACAGTAGATATAAATTGTGTACAAAACTGTTAAGATGCAAGGTGTTCCTGTTTCCTACTAATTAGGACCACAATATGTCAGTCCACACCTCTTCCACCCTCTAATGTGACCCATAACATGAATATTTCACTTGTAAAACCAAACATCTGGAGTCCTGTATTGCACCTACAAGGCTGCCTAACTGTGAGAGTGGCAGACGTCAGATCAGCATGATGTTTCAGTCAGGTATGATACCTCATGCTGCCATATTTGTCTGTACACACACTGGCCTATTTGGCTATAATATCACATACATGGGCATTGTTAAGGCACACAGACCACTTCCAACCACGATAGGTTAAAGAAAGATTATTTATTTAAAGATGACAATCAGCAAGCATATAAAAACCGTACTGAAGGTTTTTCTTACGCAGCTAAATTAAATGAACTCACTAAACTTATGACACAATACAGGACATTGAGTATTGAGAATGCATATCTTAACAAATGTTTAATTAAAGAGATAGTCCCTAAGGGGCTCAGGATGTATAAATATCCCAATAATGTGGAGAATGGTTCATTGTTTCATGAAAATTTGATAAAAGTGTTTAATAAATGTGGGCTGGAAGTAGTCCAGCTGATTATAGATGACAATGTAAGAAGATAAATTCTATTCTAAAACTTTCTTTTGGAAGTCTTCCTACGACTCTAATAGCATTTTGTGTGGATTTATAGTCGCTGGTGTGCTACGCTCCATCCTTTTTGTGATTTATTGTTCTGTTGTTGCCTGGCAATACCCCAGGCATGTGAGGGCATGCAATTTACCATGCACACAACCATCAGTAATAGCTATATTGCTTTGTTTAATACCTATATTGCTTTTGTGCATGTTCATTTAACTGCATTGCATCACAGTGGTCACCACTGGGACCTATCTGATGTAAATTTAACATTTCTGTAGCATACCTCACAACTTTTCAGTGCCAAAACATCTGGACAGAGGCCAGCAAAATGGGCAGGACAAATGGCCTAAGGTAGGGACATGTGTGACACATTAGTGGTATACAGTAGATATAAATTGTGTACAAAACTGTTAAGATGCAAGGTGTTCCTGTTTCCTACTAATTAGGACCACAATATGTCAGTCCACACCTCTTCCACCCTCTAATGTGACCCATAACATGAATATTTCACTTGTAAAACCAAGCATCTGGAGTCCTGTATTGCACCTACAAGGCTGCCCAACTGTGAGAGTGGCAGACGTCAGATCAGCATGATGTTTCAGTCAAATATGATACCTCATGCTGCCATATTTGTCTGTACACACACTGGCCTATTTGGCTATAATATCACATACATGGGCATTGTTAAGGCACACAGACCACTTCCAACCACGATAGGTTAAAGAAAGATTATTTATTTAAAGATGACAATCAGCAAGCATATAAAACCGTACTGAAGGTTTTTCTTACGCAGCTAAATTAAATGAACTCACTAAACTTATGACACAATACAGGACATTGAGTATTGAGAATGCATATCTTAACGAATGTTTAATTAAAGAGATAGTCCCTAAGGGGGTCAGGATGTATAAATATCCCAATAATGTGGAGAATGGTTCATTGTTTCACGAAAATTTGATAAAAGTGTTTAATAAATGTGGGCTGGAAGTAGTCCAGCTGATTATAGATGACAATGTAAGAAGATAAATTCTATTCTAAAACTTTCTTTTGGAAGTCTTCCTACGACTCTAATAGCATTTTGTGTGGATTTATAGTCGTTGGTGTGCTACGCTCCATCCTTTTGTGATTCTTGGTTTTGTTGGGTGGACTGGAGTCGCAGGTTGACTGTGTTTCCCGAACACAGTACCATGAGTACGGAAGTGCAGGAAGACGTGGGCCAGATGCGTAAGCTCATTGGCCAATTGACTGAGCTAATTGATCTACTCACCCCTTTGTGTCAAACCTTGCTGCCAGGCAAGGCAGCTATACAAACTGATGGCGGTTTATCGGAGAGATCCATGGGACCAACGTCCAAAAGAAAGAGGGAGCTTATTGGCGGAGACGATGCAGCCAAGCACCCTGAGGACATAGAAGGGACGAATTTTAATCCCATGAAGACGCCTAGTTTGTTGGTGAAAGGAACTGAAAGAATTGATACGACGGAAAGGAATTATGTTTCGCAGGGGGCTAGACCAAAGTCTTCACTGCTATCTAAAGGTACTGTTGTTTTGGAATATCAAACCACAAATGAGTGGTTAAAGAAAGATTATTTATTTAAAGATGACAATCACCAAGCATATAAAAACCATACTGAAGGTTTTTCTTACGCAGCTAAATTAAATGAACTCACTAAACTTATGACACAATACAGGACATTGAGTATTGAGAATGCATATCTTAACGAATGTTTAATTAAAGAGATAGTCCCTAAGGGGCTCAGGATGTATAAATATCCCAATAATGTGGAGAATGGTTCATTGTTTCATGAAAATTTGATAAAAGTGTTTAATAAATGTGGGCTGGAAGTAGTCCAGCTGATTATAGATGACAATGTAAGAAGATAAATTCTATTCTAAAACTTTCTTTTGGAAGTCTTCCTACGACTCTAATCGCATTTTGTCTGAATTTATAGTCGCTGGTGTGCTACGCTCCATCCTTTTGTGATTCATTGTTCTGTTGTTGCCTGGCAATACCCCAGGCATGTGAGGGCATGCATTTACCATGCACACAACCATCAGTAATAGCTATATTGCTTTGTTTAATACCTATATTGCTTTTGTGCATGTTCATTTAACTGCATTGCATCACAGTGGTCACCACTGGGACCTATCTGATGTGAATTTAACATTTCTGTAGCATACCTCACAACTTTTCAGTGCCAAAACATCTGGACAGAGGCCAGCAAAATGGGCAGGACAAATGGCCTAAGGTAGGGACATGTGTGACACATTAGTGGTATACAGTAGATATAAATTGTGTACAAAACTGTTAAGATGCAAGGTGTTCCTGTTTCCTACTAATTAGGACCACAATATGTCAGTCCACACCTCTTCCACCCTCTAATGTGACCCATAACATGAATATTTCACTTGTAAAACCAAACATCTGGAGTCCTGTATTGCACCTACAAGGCTGCCTAACTGTGAGAGTGGCAGACGTCGATCAGCATGATGTTTCAGTCAGGTATGATACCTCATGCTGCCATATTTGTCTGTACACACACTGGCCTATTTGGCTATAATATCACATACATGGGCATTGTTAAGGCACACAGACCACTTCCAACCACGATAGGTTAAAGAAAGATTATTTATTTAAAGATGACAATCAGCAAGCATATAAAAACCGCACTGAAGGTTTTTCTTACGCAGCTAAATTAAATGAACTCACTAAACTTATGACACAATACAGGACATTGAGTATTGAGAATGCATATCTTAACAAATGTTTAATTAAAGAGATAGTCCCTAAGGGGCTCAGGATGTATAAATATCCCAATAATGTGGAGAATGGTTCATTGTTTCATGAAAATTTGATAAAAGTGTTTAATAAATGTGGGCTGGAAGTAGTCCAGCTGATTATAGATGACAATGTAAGAAGATAAATTCTATTCTAAAACTTTCTTTTGGAAGTCTTCCTACGACTCTAATAGCATTTTGTGTGGATTTATAGTCGCTGGTGTGCTACGCTCCATCCTTTTTGTGATTTATTGTTCTGTTGTTGCCTGGCAATACCCCAGGCATGTGAGGGCATGCAATTTACCATGCACACAACCATCAGTAATAGCTATATTGCTTTGTTTAATACCTATATTGCTTTTGTGCATGTTCATTTAACTGCATTGCATCACAGTGGTCACCACTGGGACCTATCTGATGTAAATTTAACATTTCTGTAGCATACCTCACAACTTTTCAGTGCCAAAACATCTGGACAGAGGCCAGCAAAATGGGCAGGACAAATGGCCTAAGGTAGGGACATGTGTGACACATTAGTGGTATACAGTAGATATAAATTGTGTACAAAACTGTTAAGATGCAAGGTGTTCCTGTTTCCTACTAATTAGGACCACAATATGTCAGTCCACACCTCTTCCACCCTCTAATGTGACCCATAACATGAATATTTCACTTGTAAAACCAAGCATCTGGAGTCCTGTATTGCACCTACAAGGCTGCCCAACTGTGAGAGTGGCAGACGTCGTATCAGCATGATGTTTCAGTCAAATATGATACCTCATGCTGCCATATTTGTCTGTACACACACTGGCCTATTTGGCTATAATATCACATACATGGGCATTGTTAAGGCACACAGACCACTTCCAACCACGTATAGGTTAAAGAAAGATTATTTATTTAAAGATGACAATCAGCAAGCATATAAAACCGTACTGAAGGTTTTTCTTACGCAGCTAAATTAAATGAACTCACTAAACTTATGACACAATACAGGACATTGAGTATTGAGAATGCATATCTTAACGAATGTTTAATTAAAGAGATAGTCCCTAAGGGGGTCAGGATGTATAAATATCCCAATAATGTGGAGAATGGTTCATTGTTTCACGAAAATTTGATAAAAGTGTTTAATAAATGTGGGCTGGAAGTAGTCCAGCTGATTATAGATGACAATGTAAGAAGATAAATTCTATTCTAAAACTTTCTTTTGGAAGTCTTCCTACGACTCTAATAGCATTTTGTGTGGATTTATAGTCGTTGGTGTGCTACGTTCCATCCTTTTTGTGATTCTTGGTTTTTGTTGGGTGGACTGGAGTCGCAGGTTGACTGTGTTTCCCGAACACAGTACCATGAGTACGGAAGTGCAGGAAGATGTGGGCCAGATGCGTCAGCTCATTGGCCAATTGACTGAGCTAATTGATCTACTCACCCTGTTGTGTCAAACCTTGCTGCCAGGCAAGGCAGCTATACAAACTGATGGCGGTTTATCGGAGAGATCCATGGGACCACCGTCCAAAAGAAAGAGGGAGCTTATTGGCGGAGACGATGCAGCCGGCGACCCTGAGGACATAGAAGGGACGAATTTTAATCCCATGAAGACGCCTAGTTTGTTGGTGAAAGGAACTGAAAGAATTGATACAATGGAAAGGAATTATGTTTCGCAGGGGGCTAGACCAAAGTCTTCACTGCTATCTAAAGGTACTGTTGTTTTGGAATATCAAACCACAAATGAGTGGTTAAAGAAAGATTATTTATTTAAAGATGACAATCAGCAAGCATATAAAACCGTACTGAAGGTTTTTCTTACCAGCTAAATTAAATGAACTCACTAAACTTATGACACAATACAGGACATTGAGTATTGAGAATGCATATCTTAACGAATGTTTAATTAAAGAGATAGTCCCTAAGGGGCTCAGGATGTATAAATATCCCAATAATGTGGAGAATGGTTCATTGTTTCATGAAAATTTGATAAAAGTGTTTAATAAATGTGGGCTGGAAGTAGTCCAGCTGATTATAGATGACAATGTAAGAAGATAAATTCTATTCTAAAACTTTCTTTTGGAAGTCTTCCTACGACTCTAATAGCATTTTGTGTGGATTTATAGTCGTTGGTGTGCTACGTTCCATCCTTTTTGTGATTCATTGTTCTGTTGTTGCCTGGCAATACCCCAGGCATGTGAGGGCATGCAATTTACCATGCACACAACCATCAGTAATAGCTATATTGCTTTGTTTAATACCTATATTGCTTTTGTGCATGTTCATTTAACTGCATTGCATCACAGTGGTCACCACTGGGACCTATCTGATGTGAATTTAACATTTCTGTAGCATACCTCACAACTTTTCAGTGCCAAAACATCTGGACAGAGGCCAGCAAAATGGGCAGGACAAATGGCCTAAGGTAGGGACATGTGTGACACATTAGTGGTATACAGTAGATATAAATTGTGTACAAAACTGTTAAGATGCAAGGTGTTCCTGTTTCCTACTAATTAGGACCACAATATGTCAGTCCACACCTCTTCCACCCTCTAATGTGACCCATAACATGAATATTTCACTTGTAAAACCAAACATCTGGAGTCCTGTATTGCACCTACAAGGCTGCCTAACTGTGAGAGTGGCAGACGTCGTATCAGCATGATGTTTCAGTCAGGTATGATACCTCATGCTGCCATATTTGTCTGTACACACACTGGCCTATTTGGCTATAATATCACATACATGGGCATTGTTAAGGCACACAGACCACTTCCAACCACGTATAGGTTAAAGAAAGATTATTTATTTAAAGATGACAATCAGCAAGCATATAAAAACCGTACTGAAGGTTTTTCTTACGCAGCTAAATTAAATGAACTCACTAAACTTATGACACAATACAGGACATTGAGTATTGAGAATGCATATCTTAACAAATGTTTAATTAAAGAGATAGTCCCTAAGGGGCTCAGGATGTATAAATATCCCAATAATGTGGAGAATGGTTCATTGTTTCATGAAAATTTGATAAAAGTGTTTAATAAATGTGGGCTGGAAGTAGTCCAGCTGATTATAGATGACAATGTAAGAAGATAAATTCTATTCTAAAACTTTCTTTTGGAAGTCTTCCTACGACTCTAATAGCATTTTGTGTGGATTTATAGTCGTTGGTGTGCTACGTTCCATCCTTTTTGTGATTCTTGGTTTTTGTTGGGTGGACTGGAGTCGCAGGTTGACTGTGTTTCCCGAACACAGTACCATGAGTACGGAAGTGCAGGAAGACGTGGGCCAGACGCGTAAGCTCATTGGCCAATTGACTGAGCTAATTGATCTACTCACCCCTTTGTGTCAAACCTTGCTGCCAGGCAAGGCAGCTATACAAACTGATGGCGGTTTATCGGAGAGATCCATGGGACCACCGTCCAAAAGAAAGAGGGAGCTTATTGGCGGAGACGATGCAGCCGGCGACCCTGAGGACATAGAAGGGACGAATTTTAATCCCATGAAGACGCCTAGTTTGTTGGTGAAAGGAACTGAAAGAATTGATACAACGGAAAGGAATTATGTTTCGCAGGGGGCTAGACCAAAGTCTTCACTGCTATCTAAAGGTACTGTTGTTTTGGAATATCAAACCACAAATGAGTGGTTAAAGAAAGATTATTTATTTAAAGATGACAATCAGCAAGCATATAAAACCGTACTGAAGGTTTTTCTTACGCAGCTAAATTAAATGAACTCACTAAACTTATGACACAATACAGGACATTGAGTATTGAGAATGCATATCTTAACGAATGTTTAATTAAAGAGATAGTCCCTAAGGGGCTCAGGATGTATAAATATCCCAATAATGTGGAGAATGGTTCATTGTTTCATGAAAATTTGATAAAAGTGTTTAATAAATGTGGGCTGGAAGTAGTCCAGCTGATTATAGATGACAATGTAAGAAGATAAATTCTATTCTAAAACTTTCTTTTGGAAGTCTTCCTACGACTCTAATAGCATTTTGTGTGGATTTATAGTCGTTGGTGTGCTACGTTCCATCCTTTTTGTGATTCTTGGTTTTGTTGGGTGGACTGGAGTCGCAGGTTGACTGTGTTTCCCGAACACAGTACCATGAGTACTGAAGTGCAGGAAGACGTGGGCCAGACGCGTAAGCTCATTGGCCAATTGACTGAGCTAATTGATCTACTCACCCCTTTGTGTCAAACCTTGCTGCCAGGCAAGGCAGCTATACAAACTGATGGCGGTTTATCGGAGAGATCCATGGGACCAACGTCCAAAAGAAAGAGGGAGCTTATTGGCGGAGACGATGCAGCCGGCGACCCTGAGGACATAGAAGGGACGAATTTTAATCCCATGAAGACGCCTAGTTTGTTGGTGAAAGGAACTGAAAGAATTGATATGACGGAAAGGAATTATGTTTCGCAGGGGGCTAGACCAAAGTCTTCACTGCTATCTAAAGGTACTGTTGTTTTGGAATATCAAACCACAAATGAGTGGTTAAAGAAAGATTATTTATTTAAAGATGACAATCAGCAAGCATATAAAAACCGTACTGAAGGTTTTTCTTACGCAGCTAAATTAAATGAACTCACTAAACTTATGACACAATACAGGACATTGAGTATTGAGAATGCATATCTTAACGAATGTTTAATTAAAGAGATAGTCCCTAAGGGGCTCAGGATGTATAAATATCCCAATAATGTGGAGAATGGTTCATTGTTTCATGAAAATTTGATAAAAGTGTTTAATAAATGTGGGCTGGAAGTAGTCCAGCTGATTATAGATGACAATGTAAGAAGATAAATTCTATTCTAAAACTTTCTTTTGGAAGTCTTCCTACGACTCTAATAGCATTTTGTCTGAATTTATAGTCGCTGGTGTGCTACGTTCCATCCTTTTTGTGATTTATTGTTCTGTTGTTGCCTGGCAATACCCCAGGCATGTGAGGGGCATGCAATTTACCATGCACACAACCATCAGTAATAGCTATATTGCTTTGTTTAATACCTATATTGCTTTTTGTGCATGTTCATTTAACTGCATTGCATCACAGTGGTCACCACTGGGACCTATCTGATGTGAATTTAACATTTCTGTAGCATACCTCACAACTTTTCAGTGCCAAAACATCTGGACAGAGGCCAGCAAAATGGGCAGGACAAATGGCCTAAGGTAGGGACATGTGTGACACATTAGTGGTATACAGTAGATATAAATTGTGTACAAAACTGTTAAGATGCAAGGTGTTCCTGTTTCCTACTAATTAGGACCACAATATGTCAGTCCACACCTCTTCCACCCTCTAATGTGACCCATAACATGAATATTTCACTTGTAAAACCAAGCATCTGGAGTCCTGTATTGCACCTACAAGGCTGCCCAACTGTGAGAGTGGCAGACGTCGTATCAGCATGATGTTTCAGTCAAATATGATACCTCATGCTGCCATATTTGTCTGTACACACACTGGCCTATTTGGCTATAATATCACATACATGGGCATTGTTAAGGCACACAGACCACTTCCAACCACGTATAGGTTAAAGAAAGATTATTTATTTAAAGATGACAATCAGCAAGCATATAAAAACCGTACTGAAGGTTTTTCTTACGCAGCTAAATTAAATGAACTCACTAAACTTATGACACAATACAGGACATTGAGTATTGAGAATGCATATCTTAACAAATGTTTAATTAAAGAGATAGTCCCTAAGGGGCTCAGGATGTATAAATATCCCAATAATGTGGAGAATGGTTCATTGTTTCATGAAAATTTGATAAAAGTGTTTAATAAATGTGGGCTGGAAGTAGTCCAGCTGATTATAGATGACAATGTAAGAAGATAAATTCTATTCTAAAACTTTCTTTTGGAAGTCTTCCTACGACTCTAATAGCATTTTGTGTGGATTTATAGTCGTTGGTGTGCTACGTTCCATCCTTTTTGTGATTTATTGTTCTGTTGTTGCCTGGCAATACCCCAGGCATGTGAGGGGCATGCAATTTACCATGCACACAACCATCAGTAATAGCTATATTGCTTTGTTTAATACCTATATTGCTTTTTGTGCATGTTCATTTAACTGCATTGCATCACAGTGGTCACCACTGGGACCTATCTGATGTAAATTTAACATTTCTGTAGCATACCTCACAACTTTTCAGTGCCAAAACATCTGGACAGAGGCCAGCAAAATGGGCAGGACAAATGGCCTAAGGTAGGGACATGTGTGACACATTAGTGGTATACAGTAGATATAAATTGTGTACAAAACTGTTAAGATGCAAGGTGTTCCTGTTTCCTACTAATTAGGACCACAATATGTCAGTCCACACCTCTTCCACCCTCTAATGTGACCCATAACATGAATATTTCACTTGTAAAACCAAGCATCTGGAGTCCTGTATTGCACCTACAAGGCTGCCCAACTGTGAGAGTGGCAGACGTCATTATCAGCATGATGTTTCAGTCAAATATGATACCTCATGCTGCCATATTTGTCTGTACACACACTGGCCTATTTGGCTATAATATCACATACATGGGCATTGTTAAGGCACACAGACCACTTCCAACCACGTATAGGTTAAAGAAAGATTATTTATTTAAAGATGACAATCAGCAAGCATATAAAAACCGTACTGAAGGTTTTTCTTACGCAGCTAAATTAAATGAACTCACTAAACTTATGACACAATACAGGACATTGAGTATTGAGAATGCATATCTTAACGAATGTTTAATTAAAGAGATAGTCCCTAAGGGGGTCAGGATGTATAAATATCCCAATAATGTGGAGAATGGTTCATTGTTTCACGAAAATTTGATAAAAGTGTTTAATAAATGTGGGCTGGAAGTAGTCCAGCTGATTATAGATGACAATGTAAGAAGATAAATTCTATTCTAAAACTTTCTTTTGGAAGTCTTCCTACGACTCTAATAGCATTTTGTGTGGATTTATAGTCGTTGGTGTGCTACGTTCCATCCTTTTTGTGATTCTTGGTTTTTGTTGGGTGGACTGGAGTCGCAGGTTGACTGTGTTTCCCGAACACAGTACCATGAGTACGGAAGTGCAGGAAGATGTGGGCCAGATGCGTCAGCTCATTGGCCAATTGACTGAGCTAATTGATCTACTCACCCTGTTGTGTCAAACCTTGCTGCCAGGCAAGGCAGCTATACAAACTGATGGCGGTTTATCGGAGAGATCCATGGGACCACCGTCCAAAAGAAAGAGGGAGCTTATTGGCGGAGACGATGCAGCCGGCGACCCTGAGGACATAGAAGGGACGAATTTTAATCCCATGAAGACGCCTAGTTTGTTGGTGAAAGGAACTGAAAGAATTGATACAATGGAAAGGAATTATGTTTCGCAGGGGGCTAGACCAAAGTCTTCACTGCTATCTAAAGGTACTGTTGTTTTGGAATATCAAACCACAAATGAGTGGTTAAAGAAAGATTATTTATTTAAAGATGACAATCAGCAAGCATATAAAAACCGTACTGAAGGTTTTTCTTACGCAGCTAAATTAAATGAACTCACTAAACTTATGACACAATACAGGACATTGATTATTGAGAATGCATATCTTAACGAATGTTTAATTAAAGAGATAGTCCCTAAGGGGCTCAGGATGTATAAATATCCCAATAATGTGGAGAATGGTTCATTGTTTCATGAAAATTTGATAAAAGTGTTTAATAAATGTGGGCTGGAAGTAGTCCAGCTGATTATAGATGACAATGTAAGAAGATAAATTCTATTCTAAAACTTTCTTTTGGAAGTCTTCCTACGACTCTAATAGCATTTTGTGTGGATTTATAGTCGTTGGTGTGCTACGTTCCATCCTTTTTGTGATTCATTGTTCTGTTGTTGCCTGGCAATACCCCAGGCATGTGAGGGGCATGCAATTTACCATGCACACAACCATCAGTAATAGCTATATTGCTTTGTTTAATACCTATATTGCTTTTTGTGCATGTTCATTTAACTGCATTGCATCACAGTGGTCACCACTGGGACCTATCTGATGTGAATTTAACATTTCTGTAGCATACCTCACAACTTTTCAGTGCCAAAACATCTGGACAGAGGCCAGCAAAATGGGCAGGACAAATGGCCTAAGGTAGGGACATGTGTGACACATTAGTGGTATACAGTAGATATAAATTGTGTACAAAACTGTTAAGATGCAAGGTGTTCCTGTTTCCTACTAATTAGGACCACAATATGTCAGTCCACACCTCTTCCACCCTCTAATGTGACCCATAACATGAATATTTCACTTGTAAAACCAAACATCTGGAGTCCTGTATTGCACCTACAAGGCTGCCTAACTGTGAGAGTGGCAGACGTCAGATCAGCATGATGTTTCAGTCAGGTATGATACCTCATGCTGCCATATTTGTCTGTACACACACTGGCCTATTTGGCTATAATATCACATACATGGGCATTGTTAAGGCACACAGACCACTTCCAACCACGATAGGTTAAAGAAAGATTATTTATTTAAAGATGACAATCAGCAAGCATATAAAACCGTACTGAAGGTTTTTCTTACGCAGCTAAATTAAATGAACTCACTAAACTTATGACACAATACAGGACATTGAGTATTGAGAATGCATATCTTAACAAATGTTTAATTAAAGAGATAGTCCCTAAGGGGCTCAGGATGTATAAATATCCCAATAATGTGGAGAATGGTTCATTGTTTCATGAAAATTTGATAAAAGTGTTTAATAAATGTGGGCTGGAAGTAGTCCAGCTGATTATAGATGACAATGTAAGAAGATAAATTCTATTCTAAAACTTTCTTTTGGAAGTCTTCCTACGACTCAAATAGCATTTTGTGTGGATTTATAGTCGTTGGTGTGCTACGTTCCATCCTTTTTGTGATTCTTGGTTTTTCTTGGGTGGACTGGAGTCGCAGGTTGACTGTGTTTCCCGAACACAGTACCATGAGTACGGAAGTGCAGGAAGACGTGGGCCAGACGCGTAAGCTCATTGGCCAATTGACTGAGCTAATTGATCTACTCACCCCTTTGTGTCAAACCTTGCTGCCAGGCAAGGCAGCTATACAAACTGATGGCGGTTTATCGGAGAGATCCATGGGACCACCGTCCAAAAGAAAGAGGGAGCTTATTGGCGGAGACGATGCAGCCGGCGACCCTGAGGACATAGAAGGGACGAATTTTAATCCCATGAAGACGCCTAGTTTGTTGGTGAAAGGAACTGAAAGAATTGATACAACGGAAAGGAATTATGTTTCGCAGGGGGCTAGACCAAAGTCTTCACTGCTATCTAAAGGTACTGTTGTTTTGGAATATCAAACCACAAATGAGTGGTTAAAGAAAGATTATTTATTTAAAGATGACAATCAGCAAGCATATAAAAACCGTACTGAAGGTTTTTCTTACGCAGCTAAATTAAATGAACTCACTAAACTTATGACACAATACAGGACATTGAGTATTGAGAATGCATATCTTAACGAATGTTTAATTAAAGAGATAGTCCCTAAGGGGCTCAGGATGTATAAATATCCCAATAATGTGGAGAATGGTTCATTGTTTCATGAAAATTTGATAAAAGTGTTTAATAAATGTGGGCTGGAAGTAGTCCAGCTGATTATAGATGACAATGTAAGAAGATAAATTCTATTCTAAAACTTTCTTTTGGAAGTCTTCCTACGACTCTAATAGCATTTTGTGTGGATTTATAGTCGCTGGTGTGCTACGCTCCATCCTTTTGTGATTCTTGGTTTTGTTGGGTGGACTGGAGTCGAGGTTGACTGTGTTTCGAACACAGTACCATGAGTACTGAAGTGCAGGAAGACGTGGCCAGACGCTGAAGCTCATTGGCCAATTGACTGAGCTAATTGATCTACTCACCCCTTTGTGTCAAACCTTGCTGCCAGGCAAGGCAGCTATACAAACTGATGGCGGTTTATCGGAGAGATCCATGGGACCAACGTCCAAAAGAAAGAGGGAGCTTATTGGCGGAGACGATGCAGCCGCACCCTGAGGACATAGAAGGGACGAATTTTAATCCCATGAAGACGCCTAGTTTGTTGGTGAAAGGAACTGAAAGAATTGATACGACGGAAAGGAATTATGTTTCGCAGGGGGCTAGACCAAAGTCTTCACTGCTATCTAAAGGTACTGTTGTTTTGGAATATCAAACCACAAATGAGTGGTTAAAGAAAGATTATTTATTTAAAGATGACAATCAGCAAGCATATAAAAACCGTACTGAAGGTTTTTCTTACGCAGCTAAATTAAATGAACTCACTAAACTTATGACACAATACAGGACATTGAGTATTGAGAATGCATATCTTAACGAATGTTTAATTAAAGAGATAGTCCCTAAGGGGCTCAGGATGTATAAATATCCCAATAATGTGGAGAATGGTTCATTGTTTCATGAAAATTTGATAAAAGTGTTTAATAAATGTGGGCTGGAAGTAGTCCAGCTGATTATAGATGACAATGTAAGAAGATAAATTCTATTCTAAAACTTTCTTTTGGAAGTCTTCCTACGACTCTAATAGCATTTTGTCTGAATTTATAGTCGCTGGTGTGCTACGTTCCATCCTTTTTGTGATTTATTGTTCTGTTGTTGCCTGGCAATACCCCAGGCATGTGAGGGGCATGCAATTTACCATGCACACAACCATCAGTAATAGCTATATTGCTTTGTTTAATACCTATATTGCTTTTTGTGCATGTTCATTTAACTGCATTGCATCACAGTGGTCACCACTGGGACCTATCTGATGTGAATTTAACATTTCTGTAGCATACCTCACAACTTTTCAGTGCCAAAACATCTGGACAGAGGCCAGCAAAATGGGCAGGACAAATGGCCTAAGGTAGGGACATGTGTGACACATTAGTGGTATACAGTAGATATAAATTGTGTACAAAACTGTTAAGATGCAAGGTGTTCCTGTTTCCTACTAATTAGGACCACAATATGTCAGTCCACACCTCTTCCACCCTCTAATGTGACCCATAACATGAATATTTCACTTGTAAAACCAAGCATCTGGAGTCCTGTATTGCACCTACAAGGCTGCCCAACTGTGAGAGTGGCAGACGTCAGATCAGCATGATGTTTCAGTCAAATATGATACCTCATGCTGCCATATTTGTCTGTACACACACTGGCCTATTTGGCTATAATATCACATACATGGGCATTGTTAAGGCACACAGACCACTTCCAACCACGTATAGGTTAAAGAAAGATTATTTATTTAAAGATGACAATCAGCAAGCATATAAAAACCGTACTGAAGGTTTTTCTTACGCAGCTAAATTAAATGAACTCACTAAACTTATGACACAATACAGGACATTGAGTATTGAGAATGCATATCTTAACGAATGTTTAATTAAAGAGATAGTCCCTAAGGCGGTCAGGATGTATAAATATCCCAATAATGTGGAGAATGGTTCATTGTTTCATGAAAATTTGATAAAAGTGTTTAATAAATGTGGGCTGGAAGTAGTCCAGCTGATTATAGATGACAATGTAAGAAGATAAATTCTATTCTAAAACTTTCTTTTGGAAGTCTTCCTACGACTCTAATAGCATTTTGTGTGGATTTATAGTCGTTGGTGTGCTACGTTCCATCCTTTTTGTGATTCTTGGTTTTTGTTGGGTGGACTGGAGTCGCAGGTTGACTGTGTTTCCCGAACACAGTACCATGAGTACGGAAGTGCAGGAAGACGTGGGCCAGACACGTAAGCTCATTGGCCAATTGACTGAGCTAATTGATCTACTCACCCCTTTGTGTCAAACCTTGCTGCCAGGCAATGCAGCTATACAAACTGATGGCGGTTTATCGGAAAGATCCATGGGACCAAAGTCCAAAAGAAAGAGGGAGCTTATTGGCGGGGACGATGCAGCCGGCGACCCTGAGGACATAGAAGGGACGAATTTTAATCCCATGAAGACGCCTAGTGTGTTTGTGAAAGGAACTGAAAGAATTGATATGACGGAAAGGAACTATGTTTCACAGGGGGCTAGACCAAAGTCTTCACTGCTATCTAAAGGTACTGTTGTTTTGGAATATCAAACCACAAATGAGTGGTTAAAGAAAGATTATTTATTTAAAGATGACAATCAGCAAGCATATAAAAACCGTACTGAAGGTTTTTCTTACGCAGCTAAATTAAATGAACTCACTAAACTTATGACACAATACAGGACAATGAGTATTGAGAATGCATATCTTAACGAATGTTTAATTAAAGAGATAGTCCCTAAGGGGCTCAGGATGTATAAATATCCCAATAATGTGGAGAATGGTTCATTGTTTCATGAAAATTTGATAAAAGTGTTTAATAAATGTGGGCTGGAAGTAGTCCAGCTGATTATAGATGACAATGTAAGAAGATAAATTCTATTCTAAAACTTTCTTTTGGAAGTCTTCCTACGACTCTAATAGCATTTTGTGTGGATTTATAGTCGTTGGTGTGCTACGTTCCATCCTTTTTGTGATTCATTTTTCTGTTGTTGCCTGGCAATACCCCAGGCATGTGAGGCGCATGCAATTTACCATGCACACAACCATCAGTAATAGCTATATTGCTTTGTTTAATACCTATATTGCTTTTGTGCATGTTCATTTAACTGCATTGCATCACAGTGGTCACCACTGGGACCTATCTGATGAATTTAACATTTCTGTAGCATACCTCACAACTTTTCAGTGCCAAAACATCTGGACAGAGGCCAGCAAAATGGGCAGGACAAATGGCCTAAGGTAGGGACATGTGTGACACATTAGTGGTATACAGTAGATATAAATTGTGTACAAAACTGTTAAGATGCAAGGTGTTCCTGTTTCCTACTAATTAGGACCACAATATGTCAGTCCACACCTCTTCCACCTCTAATGTGACCCATAACATGAATATTTCACTTGTAAAACCAAGCATCTGGAGTCCTGTATTGCACCTACAAGGCTGCCCAACTGTGAGAGTGGCAGACGTCGTATCAGCATGATGTTTCAGTCAGGTATGATACCTCATGCTGCCATATTTGTCTGTACACACACTGGCCTATTTGGCTATAATATCACATACATGGGCATTTTTAAGGCACACAGACCACTTCCAACCACGTATAGGTTAAAGAAAGATTATTTATTTAAAGATGACAATCAGCAAGCATATAAAAACCGTACTGAAGGTTTTTCTTACGCAGCTAAATTAAATGAACTCACTAAATTTATGACACAATACAGGACATTGAGTATTGAGAATGCATATCTTAACGAATGTTTAATTAAAGAGATAGTCCCTAAGGGGCTCAGGATGTATAAATATCCCAATAATGTGGAGAATGGTTCATTGTTTCATGAAAATTTGATAAAAGTGTTTAATAAATGTGGGCTGGAAGTAGTCCAGCTGATTATAGATGACAATGTAAGAAGATAAATTCTATTCTAAAACTTTCTTTTGGAAGTCTTCCTACGACTCTAATAGCATTTTGTGTGGATTTATAGTCGTTGGTGTGCTACGTTCCATCCTTTTTGTGATTCTTGGTTTCTGTTGGGTGGACTGGAGTCGCAGGTTGACTGTGTTTCCCGAACACAGTACCATGAGTACGGAAGTGCAGGAAGACATGGGCCAGACGCGTAAGCTCATTGGCCAATTGACTGAGCTAATTGATCTACTCACCCCTTTGTGTCAAACCTTGCTGCCAGGCAAGGCAGCTATACAAACTGATGGCGGTTTATCGGAGAGATCCGTGGGACCAACGTCCAAAAGAAAGAGGGAGCTTATTGGCGGAGACGATGCAGCCGGCGACCCTGAGGACATAGAAGGGACGAATTTTAATCCCATGAAGACGCCTAGTTTGTTGGTGAAAGGAACTGAAAAAATTGATACAACGGAAAGGAATTATGTTTCGCAGGGGGCTAGACCAAAGTCTTCACTGCTATCTAAAGGTACTGTTGTTTTGGAATATCAAACCACAAATGAGTGGTTAAAGAAAGATTATTTATTTAAAGATGACAATCAGCAAGCATATAAAAACCATACTGAAGGTTTTTCTTACGCAGCTAAATTAAATGAACTCACTAAACTTATGACACAATACAGGACATTAAGTATTGAGAATGCATATCTTAATGAATGTTTAATTAAAGAGATAGTCCCTAAGGGGCTCAGGATGTATAAATATCCCAATAATGTGGAGAATGGTTCATTGTTTCATGAAAATTTGATAAAAGTGTTTAATAAATGTGGGCTGGAAGTAGTCCAGCTGATTATAGATGACAATGTAAGAAGATAAATTTTATTCTAAAACTTTCTTTTGGAAGTCTTCCTACGACTCTAATAGCATTTTGTGTGGATTTATAGTCGTTGGTGTGCTACGTTCCATCCTTTTTGTGATTCTTGGTTTTTGTTGGGTGGACTGGAGTCGCAGGTTGACTGTGTTTCCCGAACACAGTACCATGAGTACGGAAGTGCAGGAAGACGTGGGCCAGATGCGTAAGCTCATTGGCCAATTGACTGAGCTAATTGATCTACTCACCCCTTTGTGTCAAACCATGCTGCCAGGCAAGGCAGCTATACAAACTGATGGCGGTTTATTGGAGAGATCCATGGGACCAAAGTCCAAAAGAAAGAGGGAGCTTATTGGCGGAGACGATGCAGCCGGCGACCCTGAGGACATAGAAGGGACGAATTTTAATCCCATGAAGACGCCTAGTTTGTTAGTGAAAGGAACTGAAAGAATTGATACGACGGAAAGGAATTATGTTTCGCAGGGGGCTAGACCAAAGTCTTCACTGCTATCTAAAGGTACTGTTGTTTTGGAATATCAAACCACAAATGAGTGGTTAAAGAAAGATTATTTATTTAAAGATGACAATCAGCAAGCATATAAAAACTGTACTGAAGGTTTTTCTTACGCAGCTAAATTAAATGAACTCACTAAACTTACGACACAATACAGGACATTGAGTATTGAGAATGCATATCTTAACGAATGTTTAATTAAAGAGATAGTCCCTAAGGGGCTCAGGATGTATAAATATCCCAATAATGTGGAGAATGGTTCATTGTTTCATGAAAATTTGATAAAAGTGTTTAATAAATGTGGGCTGGAAGTAGTCCAGCTGATTATAGATGACAATGTAAGAAGATAAATTCTATTCTAAAACTTTCTTTTGGAAGTCTTCCTACGACTCTAATAGCATTTTGTGTGGATTTATAGTCGTTGGTGTGCTACGCTCCATCCTTTTGTGATTCATTTTCTGTTGTTGCCTGGCAATACCCCAGGCATGTGAGGGCATGCAATTTACCATGCACACAACCATCAGTAATAGCTATATTGCTTTGTTTAATACCTATATTGCTTTTTGTGCATGTTCATTTAACTGCATTGCATCACAGTGGTCACCACTGGGACCTATCTGATGTGAATTTAACATTTCTGTAGCATACCTCACAACTTTTCAGTGCCAAAACATCTGGACAGAGGCCAGCAAAATGGGCAGGACAAATGGCCTAAGGTAGGGACATGTGTGACACATTAGTGGTATACAGTAGATATAAATTGTGTACAAAACTGTTAAGATGCAAGGTGTTCCTGTTTTCTACTAATTAGGACCACAATATGTCAGTCCACACCTCTTCCACCCTCTAATGTGACCCATAACATGAATATTTCACTTGTAAAACCAAGCATCTGGAGTCCTGTATTGCACCTACAAGGCTGCCCAACTGTGAGAGTGGCAGACGTCGTATCAGCATGATGTTTCAGTCAGGTATGATACCTCATGCTGCCATATTTGTCTGTACACACACTGGCCTATTTGGCTATAATATCACATGCATGGGCATTGTTAAGGCACACAGACCACGTCCAACCTCGTATAGGTTACAAACATATGGATATTCCACACACATCTGTACAGAGGACTGTACATTGGTTTAACCAGCTGCATGTGAGGTAGATGCTGTTACCACACTATATAAAGCAATGACAATGGGAGGTGGTTACCAGCTGTGTATGGTACACACATCAAAATGGTATAAGCCACACAAGATACGAGCCTCACACACATACACAAACAGTTGCCAGCAATGGGATTAGAATTCCTGCCTATCTAGGTATTTTTACTACAGTGCTACATAGTTATCAGATGCGCCACAGAGCTTATACATTTCCACCTAGTACAAAGGTACTTTTAAGGTGGATGACATCAACAGGTCTACTAGACTGGGGTGAGGGGAAGTGTGAAGGGTAGTACACAAGTCAAAAATGGTATAAGCATGGTTCATACACACACACACACACACACACACACACACACACACACACACACACACACACACACACACACACACACACACACACACACACACACACACACACTTGCCAGTATTGGGATTAGAACTCCTGCCTGTCTACTTATGTCTAGTATAGTATTACGCAGTTACCACACATGCTACAGCACTTACTGAACTTTTACATGGTCAAAGCTGCTGATAACTCCACAGCTGAGGTAAAGTATTACAAGTGACAGTCTGCCTTCTGTTCCACCCTTACATTGTTCTAGTTCTCTCTGTCTTGCAGTTCAAATAACATTATGGCTTGGCACTTAACCAGGTTATTGTACCAAGAACATGTGGCACATCCAGGAGCCGTCAGCAGTACTCATTCATCACAGATGTAGCCCTAGTACTTACTAGTTATGTCCACCCCTCCTGGCATGTTTGAAGGGCAGTTTTCTGTGCTTGCAACCATTAACCTGGTGCACTTGTCCATTCTGAGACACTGTTGCAACTGCCTCATGTACACAGACATCCCTCCCTTCTAAGCTACAAACACTCAGACCTGTGAGAGTTAAACATATATCACCCAATGTGGACGTATGCACTCTCCAGCAATGACTGGACTAGCAGGTGAAGAAGATAAGATCAACACCTGCACCAAACCATGTGGAACACTTAGCTCACCATGACACCCATTTTGACAGCCATGACATTCAGTGAAAAGCCACACACCTACCTTCCCAGAGGCACTCAATGGACATTTACCCAAACAGCCCAGCCCAGCAAGACAAACACCCACTCAGACACCACAACATGGCACATGCCAAGGGACACATATTTAACCTACACAGTTTGCCCCTCCACCTAAGCTCTTAAGGCTAGCCACCTTGCACAATGCAGTGATCATAGGTAACTCAATACTGAGGCACACACATATCCCACTCACTAAGTTGAATATGGAGCAGGTAACAGCCAAATATCTATCATATGCCAGCATCCAACACATGACACAGCCAGTCATGGCACTCCACAACAACTACGAGTATAACTCTGTATCCATGTTGGTGTGAATTACGTGGGACAGACTTCACTGGACTACATGCCACTGAGTTAAATAATAACTTTAACATTATAGTTAATAGCACTGGAGATTTTAAAATATTCAACTATTCATCATGTACTGTTGATTCAATTGTTGTGGACATATTGGCTAAGAGCAATACATTTGTACCGAGCCAACATGTTAATGTTGCTAGAGTGATAATGGATCTAAAACATTTTGTTAGAAAACTTAACAGTCTTGCTGGGGAACAACCAGGGGGTTGACAATAAATTTAAACTCTCTAGCACATATAACCCACCCCTACACCCAGTGCTTAATATATTTGAAAGACTGTGTGAATTAGATTTGAGACACGTCTAATTCCATTGATATAGCTTGGAATGTATCAAACAGGAATAATGTTACAACAGAGGAATAGCAGCCATTGAACCAGTTGAGATTTTCAAATGTGAGAGTAATAAAACCCAATAAAGGAGGAGGGTTGGCGATATTTGATCAGGTTGACTACATACAACAAACAAAAGAAGTTTTAGAGAGTGATGCTTATTCCAAAGTCTCTCTTAACGAATTCAGTATAGCACAAAATCGGATTAAGGGTTACTTAAATGATTTATTTATAGAGGCTAAATAAAATTTAAAGTTATACAACTATATGACAATGCCTTTCCCAAAGACAGTGATTCTGTTTGGTACCCCCTAAGGTCTAAAAAAATCTTACGAATCCACCAATGAGCCCCCTCATTGATGGTTGTGGATCGACTTTGTACTCTTGTGTTAAAGTAGTAGCAGAATCAATACTGCAGAAATATTTAAAGCTTGAACATAAAGATTCCTGGACATTTCTGGAGAAAATTAATAACTTGGGTTTCAATATAGAATATAATTTTGTAACTATTGATGTCAAGGATCTTTATACTTCCATACTCCACCAAGAAGGAATAGAGTGGGTTATCTCAATGTTAAGATCTAAATGGGCAAGTTACTTGGAGATTTCCTTGATATAAAAACTACTTGAGATAATACTTACCAACAACTGCTTCATTTTTGACCAAGAATACTATCTCCAAAAGGTAGGGGTTGCCATGGGCTCTTCATGTGGTGCAAGTCTAGCCAACCTTGTGATGGCACATCGGGAAAGGGAGTACATCTTTAAGAATTCACACCACATGAAGAAGCTAATTTTTTCACACTACCTTGATGACATCTTTATTCTGTTTAAGGGAGACTTTGAACAAGCTTCTACACTAGTTAGACATTTGAATAATACAACTGAATTTTTTGAATTAACTTTTCACTTTAATGTGAAAGAAGTAGACTATTTAGATATTAAATTGACCAAAGTTATCGCAAGTGTCACAGAGCTTATATGTTGGATAGCTGTCCAAAGGTATCTTTGAAGGTGAGTGACATCAGTAGTAGTACTAAACGAGGGTTAAGGGAAGTGTAGTGAGTGTGAATGGCCACAAAATCAGATCTTTACAAAAACACACACACTTTCTAACACAAACACACACGTTTTCACAGTTGCTGGGACAGGGATTAGAATTCCTACCAAATTAGTTTGCTACACTATAGTATTACACAGTTATTGCATGTGTCATGGAGCTTATATGTTGGGGTGCTGTCCAAAGGTATCTTTGAAGGTGAGTGCCATCAGTAGCAGTGCTAAAGGAGGGGTACGGGAAGTGTAGTGAGTGTGAATGGCCACAAAATCAGGTCTCTACAAAGACACGCACTCGATCACACACACAGTTACCAGGACCAGGACTAGAACTTCCTACCTAACAACACTATAGTATGATGCAGTTTTCACAAGCACCACAGAGCTTACATACTGGAAAGCTGTCCAAAGGTATCTTTGAAGGTGAGTGCCATCAGCAGCAGTGCTAAAAGAGGAGTAAGGGAAGTGTAGTGAGTGTGAATAGCCACAAAATTAGGTCTCTACAAAGACACACACACTCTCACAGTTGCCAGAACCAGGATTAAAACTCCTATCTAACTCGCTTGCTACACTATAGTATTACACAGTTATCACAAGCACCATGGAGCTTACAGGACTGCAAGTTGCCCAAAGGGTTATTTCAGGGTGACTGACATCAGCAGGAGTGCTAAAGTAGAGCAATGGGAAGTGTAATGAGTGTGAATGACCTGAAACACATTCATCTAGAAACACACACAAACACACTCACACACTTTACATTTGACAGGACTGTGATTACAACTGCTACATTGATACTTATTTGTATTATAGTGTTACACAGTTATCACAAGCTCCACTGAGACTACAGGGTTGAGGGATAACCAAAGTAATTTCTACAGTGAATGACATCAGCACATCACGTGATATAGGCCAGTGGGATGTGTACTATATGGGACAGGCCTCAGAACAGTGTTCTCTCTGTTGCTGTCTTTCTCTTCCCCATGTCTGTGTGTGTGTATGTTTGACATATTATATTACGTTGGCCTTAGATATGTGTGAGTATTCATAATCCAATGTTTGTGTGTGTGTGTGTGTGTGTGTGTGTGTGTGTGTGTGTGTGTGTGTGTGTGTGTGTGTGTGTGGTGTACAATCTGTTGTGTGTGCACAGACATCTATGAATAAAGAATATCTGTAGTCCACTGTGTAGGAGCATACCCAGTATGACCTTCTATACTGAGTGTGTACATACATTCCAGGGAGGGCTGGACTCCATTTCAGGGTTTTGTGTGCTACAGCTACACCTAGCAACCTGTTTCTGCAGGATATATGTAGCTAGACTGCCAGAAATGGACACACAATGGGCATAACATACGGGGGATACTGTAAGTATTGCTGTCTGTGCTGCTTGTGTAACATGGTTGGTTGTAGCATAGATTTTCTGACATATGTACTGTTTTACACTGTGCTGTATCATCAACTACTGACAGTTATCATTCTTTGCTTACAGATATTTACCAGGGAAATACAAGATGAATGAAGCTGAGACCAATATTCTAAAGCATATAGAATACACATTCTGGCACACTCCTGCCATTGTGGAGGGGTAGCTACAGACAATAGATTGCTGGTTCTGTGTAAATGGTCCAGCACCTTGTTAGTATGCTGGCTGTGGATCCCATTCTTGTGCTTTTCTCAACTTAATGGAATGGCCATATCCTGCTGGGGGCATACCTCTCAGCTGTACAGACACACCCAGGTTATCCAGAGGCAGGACTCATATATCTGGTCAGCTTACTTTCACATTGTGGTTTATAAGCAGTTTTGTGGCTATTCATTCATGGGTTTGCGGTCAGGGGGTAGTATGGGTGGACATTAGAATTTCAGACTTCACACACTCCATGATATCCATGCTTTTACACCCCCTCCCTCTGTTATTCTCTTCTCTTCCTAACATTATGAAAGCAATATCTCAGAGGTATCCCTATAGCTGGGCCTTTATCCCAGTAGTATTTATTTATTGGTCCAGAGTTCTTGCAGTAGGACATAGGGAGGCATGCTACTGGCATTTGTCAACATGGCCTTGCATTTGTTTTCTGTTTACTGTGTTAGGTTGTTAGTTAGGACCCCCTGACAATCTGTACATTGGTACTATGGGTGAGGCATGGGCCTTTACCAGAGGACTGCAGGCCATTTGAGAGTGCTGCGGGCGATTTGTAGCAGTGCAGTGCATTCTGTCAGTCATATATTCCCAGGCTGCAAGCCAGTGGATTACCCTGAGTGACAGTGGTAAGTGGTTGAGGTGTTCCTGTCACTCCTTCCTGTTCATACTGATCCACGAGTCTGGATGTGGTCAGGTTGCTGCTTAACGCTAGAGACACACCTGCATTGGACACCTATTCATCACGCAGCATCATGTATGCATTCCCATACAGAGATGGGTTCGTGCTGTACTCATTCCCTACAGCAAGGATATGACCTGCGGTAAACCTGAGGCTGATGGTGGTGTGAGCTGGGTGCATGTGTGATATGGAAGCTACTTGCACCTGACTCACAAATATACCTGAGAAATTCCCCTTATCCTGGCTTGTGTGTGGACATGGGCAGCCTGTCTTCACTTTATGCCTTTTATGGTCTGCCAGTGATTGTCCAGACTACCAGTATTCCATACTACAGGGACAACTAATGTCATGCTAACCTCTATATATAATTCCAAACTTGTATGCACTTGACAGTTATTTTATATGCACTCTGTGTAGGTTACTTCCACTGGTGTACTGTGTCTATGTATGGGTCCCCATTCATGGCATGTCCAGCTTTCCAACGGTGACAGATATTGACATCTGGACAGTGAATATGTAGAACTGCTGACATGGGTGTAGCTGAGAAGCAGTGTGGTTGGCACTGCAGTTGTTGGAACATGGCCCTGTTGACCACTGTACTGTACCAAGGCCACTGAGACACAACCATCTAGGCCCACATGCTGACCACTTCCAGGCAATATTAAACACACAACAAACTTCCAGACTGACCCCTGCATATTGTACACATGCAACAATGCAGATTGGGACAGCTCTGGCAATCTGTATGCCCGTGATATTACTTCTCAAACTTACATGTTATTGCATTTCTACATGGGATTGTGAGGGGGGGGGTGCACACCTGAAGACTTTAAACATTTGCAATGACTGCACTGGTATTTTGGTTACTGTTTTGGCTTCCATTTCATACTGTATTGTGAGCTATCTTGCTGAAAGGAGGAATATCAGTAGAGTACACATGTTAGATCTTAATGGCATAAATTTCAGCTTGACTTCTTACCCTTCAGAATTAAAATGCAACTGCCAGACCTGTTGTAGTATGACTGTGCAGGCCTGGGGGGGGGGGCTGTTCACCATGGCCATCATTTGGGGGCCTTAGCCCAGCCTTTCTTTATGGTCATCTACACCTGTCCTACTGGGTGAGGCTGGTGGTGGGTATGTGACCCTCATTGACATCCATGTGTGTGACCTATTGACACCCACAGTTATCTGGACAATCACATGTACTGTGGCGGGATTTGTCACCTTGTGCAGTACTGCCTAGTATGTTGACACCAGTATTTGTAATGGATTTCCTGCTGTCCCATATAGCTGTCAGCTGTCTGCTGCTATCCCATTCACCTACCCAATTCCCTTACATGCTTGCATCCATATCATATATACAACTATGAGAAGGGTGACTTACCTTGTTTCTGGGCTCGTATTGAGGATGGTGCTGAGGAGGGCTGACTATGTTGGATGCATATAGTACACTCCCTATACATGGTAAAGTACAGGTAGTGTCATGTTTGGTATCCCTTTTACTGTATGTGCAAGTCGGAGAACGGTATCAGTCCCTGGGTCCCTACAGTATCAGTGTGTGTGTGCTATGTCATGCCTCTTTGCCAATGCATGGGCATACTGGGCATGCCTCCTTCTGCCTACAGAGGCAGGCTCAGGATATTCCTCCTCCGAGTCCCACTGTGCTAGCCTTGGCAATGGTGGGGGGCTGTGTGGCCTGGCCCCGTGCTGTTCCTGCTGCAGCTGTTTCTGCAGGATCATATCATGTAGCATGGCACATACTATGAACATTTGTGTACATGTAGCTGGAGAGTACTGCAAGGCTCCACCAGATATGTCAGCGCAGTGGATCCATGACTTGAGCATCCTAAACACACACTCTACAATGTTCCTGGTTTGTGCATGTGCCTCATTATGGTGTTCTTGTTTGGGTATGTGTGCATTTCAGATGGGTGTCATCAACCATGGCTCCACTGCATAGCCAGAATCCCCCCACTAGATGGCCATATGGGATGTCCCCCGTGGCAAACCCCCTGATATAACTGTGAACAATGCCAGATGTGAGAGATGTGATAGCTTCAAGGGCTGCCAGCACACACATTCATGATAATGCCCTGGGCATCACACATGACCTGGCAGTTGTGGTTTATGTAGACTCTACCCAGCTCACTGGGTGGTGCTTTAATGTGGATGTGTGTGCAGTCTATAGCACCAACTACCTCTGGGTATTCTGCTATATGGAGGAAGAAACGCATACTTCTCGCTAACACCTCATGGGTGGTGGGGAAATATTTGTGCCCATTGGGATGTGGTGTCATGGCATCCAGGAACAGGTGAAGTACCCTGGATGCTGATGCATGTGAGACCCCCAAGATATCCCTAGTTGGTCTTTGGAAGGTACCTGTGGCTAGTATTCTTAAGCCTACACATAACTTGGTATTCACTTGAATGGGTTCCCCTCTGTTAGTTCTGTGTGTGAGACATGGCTGACACAGCTCAATGATTTGCTGTAGAATGTCCCTGCCACCCTATAGTGCTCTACTGTCTCCAGCTCATATAAGCCCTGGTAGGTTACACTGGGTCTGTGCACTCTTCTCCTCCTCCTCACTGTGGGTCGATTGTCAGCATTCTCCTCACCAACCTCAGTCTCTTGCAAATATTGATGGAGTAAAGCAGCAGCAGTCTCTAACATTTTTAGTTAGTTTTGCCAGTTAAAAATCCCCCAACTGTGTACACTAAGGTGTAGAGTTTGTGGGAAAAAACAGTCTGTAGGGTGTTTGCATAGTTTATAGTAGTGTGCTGGGGTGCTGCATGTGTGATTGGCTGATTCTGATATATTCCACCTGCCAGCTATGCTAGTTCTCCTTGACTGCCTTCCTATTGTTGTTTCCCCTTATCAATTCCTCCCTATTTAAGCCCCGAGATGTGCCACGTATACCCAGTGCTTAAATGTAAACAGTGCTGTCATTTCCTCTTTTTTTTTTTTTAAGATTTAAAACCCAGTCGTGGCGTGCACACCTATTTAGGCTATGTACATACTGCTTAGGCACCTCTGACACACCCCCTTCCTTAGCTGTGCTTAGCTAATGGCAAACACAGGATCAGAACTCCAATGAGCTTACAGCAAGCATGACACAATCCCTTATAAAGTCATTCAACTCTTAGACTTGCACTGTTGTATTGCTGCACCTACACAGTTAGGTACAAGCTGACACTTTGAAGAAATCTGTGATTCAGCATAACTCCCCTCATTTGCATACCCCAGTATGTAGGTCATTAATTACTGCACTAAAATGGACCCTTTCCCCTTGACAATCAGTGCTCCCTGGTATTGTTTACATTCTGCATGCCATTGATTATTATGGCAAAATGCAGAATTAACTTAAAATTGTTTTCACATTTTTGCACCCCGCTGCTCTATGCTTAAATGGCCGAGATCGGCCAAAAAAGTTTAATTTTCCTAATGATTAATCAATTTTTAAGGCCAATGGCCTTATAATTGGCCACTGGCATGTCTAATGTACATAATACATGCTTTTTCATGAGCTGTCATGCCTCCATTTTGTCAGTTGCAGAAATGAACTCAGTTATTTTCCGAATACATTTCTGCACTGACACTGTTCTAGCACGGAGACCTGGCAGCTTAGTGAATCACTAAATCACCCCATTTTAATGTTTTTCAGCAGCAAATGAGGTGATTTGCATGCTGCATAGTTTTCCATGCTAAAACAGCGTAGGGCCACTCGTGCACGTCAAAACGGCACTATCCTGAATCACTCGGTGGTCATTTTTCATGCAGGAGCTCTTACACTGTTCCTGCATGGAAAACAATGGCTTCCTGAATCCCAGGATACATTTATGTTTTTGCAGGGGGGAAGCCCCCCTGCATCCCCCACACCCCCCTACTTTAATATTCTCACTCCGAGTTTGCACTACAGTGGGGAAAAGGGAATTTTCCCTTATCCCCACTGTAGTGCGCTCTCCACAACAGGCATACTTATGCGAAAGTGCTTCTTTGGTGAAAAGCACTTTTGCGCAAGTATGCCCGGCTGAATCTGTTTTGGTGATGTTGCCATTCGGGGATCCTTATGGAGGGTCGATATTAGAACACCGAACTTTCAAAATTTCGAGTGTTCTAATATTGAACCCTATGAATCAAAAATTTAAAACATCGAATATACAGAATAGCAATTTTTTTTCCTAGGGAAAATCTTGGCTGTTCAAAATTTCGAGTGTTCTAATATTGAACCCTATGAATCAAAAATTTAAAACATCGAATATACAGAATAGCAAATTTTTTTCCTAGGGAAAACCTTCGCTGTTCCAAAACACATACACACAAAACCAGCACACCAAACAAACAGCAATCCACACACAAACACTTAAACTCTTATACCTAACTGTACACTAAACTATACATACACCACTAACTATCCACTTACCTTAACCCAAACCCTAACCCTAAGGTCCGTCACTATCGCACAGTCACCTCACCCATGCCCTAACCCTAACTCACCTACCCCACCCTAACCCTCACATCCACACAATTGCACACTTACCTGACCCGCGCCCTAACCCTAACTCACATAACCCGCCCTAACCCTCACATCCACACAATTGCACACTTACCAGAACCAGACCCATAACTTTCCACCACAACGCTGAAAATACCGAAGCAACAGAAACAGACAATCAAATTCTTTCCCTAGGAAAAAAATTGGTTTCCTGTTTCTTCAATATTTTCAGCGTTTGCTGAATATGGGTCAATATTATAACACTCAAAATTTTGAACATTCGGTGTTCTAATATAGACCCCCTATTGATCCCATATAATGTGGAAAGAATGCCAATGGCCAAATATATGGCCACTGGCATGGAAAACAGTTCCTGAATAAAAAAAAAAACTTTTATTTTTCTTTGGCCAATATTGGCTGTTTAAGCATAGGGCAGTGGCATGCAAATGGGATCAGCCAGAAAATAAAAGTAAAACTTTGAAAAAGCATTTTCTGCAAAATCACAATTTTGCCATTATAGTCAATGGAAGGCAGAAGACAACAAGGCCAGTGAATAGTGGTTGCTAAGGGTGAAGGCTCAGTGTTAGACTTGTAACTAGGCATTAGCAGGTAATTCTATGCAAATGAGGGGAATGATACTGAATCACAGACTTCCCCTCATGGCTAACCTGCACCCAACCATATAGGTGCAGGAAAACCATGGTGTAAGGCTAAGAGTTAGCTGACATTATAGAGGGGTGTGTCAGGCATACTGCAAGCTTATTGGAGCTCTATGGCTTGGGTTTGACCTTAGCTTAGCAGAGTTAAGGAAGGGAATGTGTCTGAAGCTGCCAAGCACACTTTACATTGGCTAAACGGGTGGGTGCACAGTGCACTGGGTTTTAAACAAACAAAAAAAATTAGACCAGGAAATAGCAGCTCCATTCACATCTGAGCACTGGGTTTGTGCTGTGTGCCTCGGGGCATAAACAGGAAGGCAATGGGAAGGGAAAACAGCAGTAGGAAGGTAATCAAGGAGAACTAGCATAGCTGGCAGGTGAAATGTATCAGAATCAGCCAATTACACAGACAGCAGCCTAGCCCAGCCCAGCACACTACTATAAACTATGCAAACACCTTTTACTCTGGTTTTTCCCCCCACAAACTCTACACCACTGGTGTAAAGAAATGGGGAACTTTTACCTAAAAAAACAACAAAATGATAGGGGGCTGCATTCCCTCTCTTAAATCAACATGTGGAAGAGGCTGAGGGTGGTGAGGAAGAGAATGCTGATGACCAACCCGCAGTGAGGAGAAGGAGAAGAGTGTACAGACCCAGGGTAACCTACCAGGGTCTACATGAGCTGGAGATAGTGGAGAGCTATAGGGTGGACAGGGACATCCTACAGCAAATTGTTCAACTGTGCCGGCCACACCTCACACACAAATCCAACAGTGGGGGGGGGGGCCATCCCAGTGGATACCAAGGTATGTGTAGGCTTAAGGATACTAGCCAAAGGTACTTTCAAAGGCCAACTGGGGATATCATGGGGATCTCACAGGCATCAGCATCCAAGGTACTCCACCAGTTCCTGGATGCCATGTCAGCACATGCTGGTGAGCACATATATTTCCTCAACGCCCATGAGGCATTGACCAGCAATATGCATCTCTTCCACCAAATAACAGAATACCCTGAGGCAGTGTGTGCTATAGACTGCATGCACATACACATCAAAGCACCATGCAGTGAGCGGGGTAGAGTCTACATAAACTACAAGGGTTCCCCCTCCATCAACTGCCAGGTTGTGTGCGATGCCCAAGACATTATAATGAATGTGTGTGCTGGCAGCCCTGCAAGCTGTCATGACTCCTACATCTGGCACATGATGCAGCTGTACCAGAGATTTGCCAATGGGGACATCCCATATGGCCACCTAGTGGGGGATGCTGGTTACACACTGGAGCAGTGGCTGATGACACCCATCAGAAATGCACACACACCTGAACAAGAACTCCATAATGAGGCACACACATAGACCAGAATCATAATAAAGTGTGTGTTTGGGATGGTAAAGTCATGGTTCTGGTGCCTGGACATATCCAGTGGAGTCTTGCAGTACTCACCAGCTACCATCACCCAAATTGTCATTGTATGTGACATGCTACACAATATGATCCTGCACAGGCACAGAGTGATTCGGAGAAGGAACAACCTGACCCTGCCCCAGTAGGCAGAAGGAGGCATGCCCAGTATGCCCAGTCCTTGGCAAAGAGGCAATGCATAGCACATACACTGACATGGTAGGAACCCAGGGAATGACCCCTCACTCTGACTCACACATACAGTAAAAGGGATGCTAAAGAAGACACTATCTGTGCTTAACCATGTATAGGGAGTGTACTATGTGCATCTGACATAGTCATCCCTCCAGCACCATCCTCAATACTGGTACAGCCACAAGGTAAGTCATGCTCACTATCAATTGCTGAATGGAGTAGCATGTTCTGCTACCTGTATCTATGGTATGGATGTTAGTATGTTATGGAATCGGGTGGCTGAATGGGATGCAAGCAGATAGTAGACACCTATATTGGTAACATGAAATCCTTAACAAATGCTGGTGTAAACATTGTAAGCAGTACTAGACAATGTGACAAAACACACTGCAGGACATGTGGTGGACCAAATGTGTGTCCATTGGACACACACATGCATGTCAGTGAGGCTCACATACCCAGCAACAGTCTCAGCCAGCAGGACAGGTGTAGACAAACACAAAGAAAGGCTGTGACAAGGCCTCTTATTGATAGCTATGGAGAACAGCCCCGCCTCCAGACCTACACAGACAGACTACAATAGGTCAGGTAATGGGATGTTAGTTCTGAAGGGTAAGAAGTCTGAAACTGAAATGTAGGTCAATAAAACCTAAGAACTGTAGTACACTGATATTCCTCTAGTCTGCATGATAGGTCAGAATACAGAATGAAATGGAGTACCTGAAATACCAGTGCAGTCATAACAAATGTGTACAGTTGTCAGGTGTGCCCCCCCCACAATACTACGTAGAAATGTAGTAGCATGTATGTGTAGGTATAATAACAGTGGAGCACAGATTACCTGAGCTGGCTAAAGTAGCAGGATAGATTGTAGTACATGTACAATATGCAGGGCTGTGTGTGTTAGGTTGGTGTGTGTTGTATATTGTGTGAAAGTGATCAGCATGTAGGCATGGTGGGTTGTGTCCTTATGGCCAGTGGCCAGTACTGTTGATGACAGAGCCACGTTCTCACAACTCCAGCGCCAAACACAATGCATCCCAGCAAGACACATTCCAGTAGTAATCCATACTAATTGTTCAGATGTAATATCTATCACCAGCTGAAAGATGGACATGGCATGAATGTGGGCCAAACATACAAATAGTACACAGGTGGAAGTAGCCTAGACAGAGAGTGTATAAAATGTTGCTGTCAAATGACACACCCTTGGAATTGTACATACAGGTTAGCAACACATTAGCTGTCTGTGTAGTATGGAATACTGATGTCATCTGGCCAAACACTGGCAGACCACAAAAGGCACAGGTATGAAGTATTGAGTAACTGCTGATGTCCCTGCACAAATCAGCATAAGTGGAATGCCCCACATATATCTTTGAGTCAGCTACAAGTAGCTTCCATAACACACATGCACCCAGCTCACCCCCACCATCAGCCACATGTACCTCACAGGTCTTATCCCTGCTGTTGGGAATGAGTACAGTATGACCCCCACCTCTGTATGGGAATAGCCACAGAATGCAGCATGCTGAAGAGGTCTCCCACACAGGTCTGTCCCTAGCTGTAAGCAGCACCCTGCCAGCATCCACACCAATGGATCAATAGGGATAGAAACTACTGACATTAACACCTTGCACACCTACCCTGCCACCCCAGGAGAATATAGTGGCTTGCAGCCTAGGACTGTAGGAGTGACACAATGCACTGGCCTGCTACAGATGGCCTGCATCACTACCAAATGCCCTACAGTCCTCTGTCAAAGGCCTGTGTCTCACCCATACTGCCAATGTATGTTATCTCATGGACTCCCAAATAACAACATAGCATAGTCCACAGAACCCAAATGCAAGGCCATGTTGACAAATCCCAGTAGCATGCCCACCATGTCCTACTGCATGAACTGTGGGCCAACCCCTAAATACTGCTGGGATGAAGTGATAACTATAGGGATACTTATCAGATAATGTTTGCATAATGTTCGGAAGAGGCTAGAATAACAGAGGGGAGGTAGAAGCATGGATGCCATGGAGTGTGTAAAGTCTGAACTCAGCTGTGTGCACATACTATCCCTGCCTGCAAACACAGGAATAGGTGGCTACAAACCTGCTAGTAAACCACAATGTGAAGGGGTAATGACCAGAAATATGAGCCCTGCTTCTGGGTAACCTGTATGAATCTGTACAGCTGAGAGGTATGACCACAGCAGGATAAGGCCATTCTGTTACGTCGATAGATGTATAAGCATGGGATCCTCAGCCAGCACAGTACCAAGGTGCCAGACCATTTACAGAGACCAATCAGCAAGTGTGTGCAGCTCCCCTTCCAGAATGGCATGATTGTGCAAGAATGTGTAGGCTGCAGACCACAATACTGGACACAGCTTCATTCATCATGTGTTCCCCAGGAAATTGCTGCAAGCAAATATGTATACCTGTCAG
Organism: Protopterus annectens; assembly: GCF_019279795.1. Classification (NCBI taxonomy): domain Eukaryota; kingdom Metazoa; phylum Chordata; order Ceratodontiformes; family Protopteridae; genus Protopterus; species Protopterus annectens. The sequence goes on from NC_056735.1 coordinate 1,910,055,222, forward strand.
TAGTTTATGACATAAAACATCACACTGTAAAACAGTACATATATCTGAATATCTCTAACACCAAAACCATGTAGCAGAAGCAGCGCAGATGCAATTACTTACATTAACCCACTATCATTTGCTAATTGTGATCCCATATTGTCAACCTATCTACAGATATCCTGCAGAAACAGGTTGCTAGCTGTAGGTGTAGACCACAAAAGCCTGCACTGGAATACAAACTACCTGGAATGGATTCACACATTCAATACAGAAGGTCATACTGGGCATGCTCCCACACTTACAGAAATGAAGCCCATGTCTGTCAACAACAGTGGATTATACATATCTAACAGTCACAGATGTTTGTGCACATACTCCACATTGCACACCAGTCATGCTTTGCACACACATTGGATAGAAATACACACATATATCCAAGGACAACACACTATAATAGGCCAAACTTACACATACATAGATGTGTGGAAGAGACTGGCAGACAGTGACAAAGAGTTCCCCATCATGAGGCCTGTCCCACCCAGCACACATCCAATTGGCTAAAACCACATGATGTGCAAATGTCAATCACTGTAGACATTTGCTTCTGGTATCCTTCAGCACTATAGTGTCTGTGGTGTTTGTGATAACTGTGTAACATGACTGTACAAGTCAGTAGTCATCTAGCAGTTGTATACACGTTCCTGTTAAATGTAAACCTGTCTGGGACTGAGCATTGTGTGTGTGCTTCCAGATGAATGATTTATGGCCCATTCACACACACTGCACTCCCCATTGCCCTACTTTGGCAAGCCTGCTGATGTCATTCACCTTGAAATACACCTTTGGTGAATGAGTAGCCCTATAAGCTCCATGGTGCATGCTATATCTGTGTAATGCTATAGTGTGATGTATTAGTTAGGTAGAAGTTCTAATCCCAGACATGGCAACTGTGAGATTGTGTGTGTATGTTTGGTTGTGTGGGTGTATAGGGATCAATGCTTTTGTGGCGATTCACAGTCACTACACTTTCCATTACCCAACTTTTGCAAGCCTGCTGATATCATTCACTTTGAAATACACCTTTGGGGAATGAGTAGCCCTATAAGCTCTCTAGCACATCTTATAACTGGGTAATGCTATAGTGTGATGTATTAGTTAGGTAAGAGTTCTAATCCCAGATATGGCAGCTGTAAGACTCTATGTGTGTTTGTCTGTGTAGGGATCAATGCTTTTTTTGCCATTCACAGTCAATACACCCTTCCATTGCCCTACTTTGCCAAGCCTGCTGATGTCATTCACCTTGAAGTACACCTTTGGTGAAGGAGTAGCCCTGTAAGCTCTGTGGTGCATGCTATTACTGTGTAATGCTGTAGTGTGATGTACTAGCTAGGTAAAAGTTCTAACCCCAGACATGGCAACTGTGAAACTCTGTGTGTGTATGTGTGTGTGTGTGTGTGTGTGTGTGTGTGTGTGTGTGTGTGTGTGTGTGTGTGTGTGTGTGTGTGTGTGTGTGTGTGTGTGTGTGTTTGTCTGTGTAGGGATCAATGCTTTTGAGGTCATTCACAGTCACTACACTTTCCATTGCCTACTTTGTCAAGCCTGCTGATATCATTCACTTTGAAGTACATCTTTTGGGAAGGAGTAGCCCTGTAAGCTCTATTGCACGTGCTATAACTGCATAATGCTGTAGTATAATGTACTACTTAGGTAGGAGTTCTAATCCCTAACATGGCAACTGTGAAACTCTGTGTGTGCGTGTGTGTGTTTGTATGTGTAGGGATCAATGCTTTTGAGACCATTCACAGTCACTACACTTTCCATTGCTCTACTTTGGCAAGCCTGCTGATGTCATTCACTTTGAAATACACCTTTGGTGAAGGAATAGCCCTTAAGCTCCATGGCTCATGCTATAACTGCATAATGCAATAGTGTGATGTACTAGTTAGGTAGGAGTTCTAATTCCAGACATGGCATCTGTGAGACTGTGTGTATGTGTGTGTGTGTGTGCTTGTCATCAGTATTCTGTATGATGGTAGCTGTGATTGTATAATAACAAGACTCATTGTAGGGTGGGTTTTGCATATTTCTTATATGGAGGACATATTATATGTCACAATGTCCACCTTACAAGGACAACAGATGTCAAACAGCAGAGAGGCTGGTGTAGACAATCCATACTCCTACATGTGACATTATGGATTGGGGAACAATATAGGCAACCCTTGTATTACCCAGAGAACACTCTCCACCCATGTCTCATACACAAACACACTTGGCTAGGCAACAACCACTATGTTGGTAGTTCCCTGCATATTGCCCACAGATAGTAACCATGGTGTGATTGCAGTGGACTACAGAGGACATGGCACCCTGCCCCATCCCTACAATAGGCAAATATTTGCATACAGTGGTCCTTTGCTATGTTCCCCGCTGGACACCTGCAACAACTGTAGAGTCAGCAAATGTAAACCACAAAGAAAATACCATGCCTTATACACAAGCCCTGTATGGTATGAACAGATGCCACTAACACCAGTGAATACCTGTATCATGCTGTCAATGTAGGTGCAGGATCAACCTGAGTTCCATTGCCAGTTCTCACCACATGAGGTCAGGAATGCCGCATCAGATGATAACAATCTGTCCAAACAACATGCACCAGACACCCCAGGTACACTTCCACATGTCACAGAACATGTTTGTGGGACATGTGCACATCCCAGACACCGTCCATGTTATAGAATATAGAACACATGCATGGCAAGCATTGCACAGCACAGGCCACCCACAATACTAACCCAGGTGATTGGATGGTGAATACAATATCCACCTGTGTGGGCCAATCCAGAGACTACACCCCTGAGCCACACTGCAGACCACTGTCACATGGCCTGATGCCAAGGTTTACCCTTTGTCTAGCCTTGTACAGCCTTCTGGCACAGTCAACCACTGCACACCTGTGAAGCAATGAACCCATGCATGTCAGTACTGGCAAACCTGTGTCTGTGCGTGTGTGTGTGTGTGTGTGTGTGTGTGTGTGTGTGTGTGTGTGTGTGTGTGTGTGTGTGTGTGTGTGTGTGTATGTGTGTGTGGAGATTAATGATTTTAGAGCCATTCACAGTCACTACACCTCCCATTGTCCTACTGAAGCATGCCTTATGATGTCAGTCAACTTGACATACCCTTTGCCCATATATCAGCCTGATAACCTCTGTGGTCCATGACCTGAGTAATACTGAAGTGTAGCAAACTAGTTATTTAAGAATTCCAATCCTGACCCTGCCAACTGTGATAATGTGTGTGAGTCCCTGAGAGAGTGTGGCTGTGTCATCCTTGACACCTGCTTTTGTGGACAGGCACATGTACTACACCTACCTTATCCCTCCTTTATCACTGTTGCTGATGTCACTCACCTTCAAATATACCTTTGAACAGTTCTCCAACATGTAATTTCTGTGGCACATGCAATAACTGCATAAAAATGTAATAGCAATACATTGTCAGGCAGGGGGTTGAAACCCCATACTGGTAAGTGTGTGACAGCAACATGCTTAGCTTTTACTCTCATACCCACTTCCTGTCTTACTTTGTCTCTGTCTGTCTCTCTCACTCCCTCTCTGATGGATGTGGAGAAGTACACCTGCTTTGTTCAGGCAGCAGCTTGTGTTTTGTAAGTGATGCTCATGATCAGCTGATGGCCTCTGCACAAATTGCAGTCCCCCACTAGCTGACTGCATGTGGAACAGCTGTGGTAACATTCCTATAGCCAATTGCATGGAAACACACTCCTGTAACTAGGAACATCATGTGGGTGTTGGCCCTTTTCATTCACTGTGAGCAGGACTTCATATCAGTGTTTCGCAAACAGCAGCACAGAGGGTAGTGGGATATACCTCTTACAACATACACTGTGGAGAAAGGCCAACAAACAGGAAGGGGATGTTCCAGACATGAGTACAGAATGTAAGTTTTGCTCTCCTACATTTGAAGTAATGTTGGTTTAACAGGGTTTGTGTGGATATGGCTGGTCTACATGATTTAATACCTGTCATGACAGTGTTATGTGGTTGAGGAAACTCCCACCTGTAGGGCTATCTGCAGACTGGCCAGTGTTTGGAGTCTTACGTGTGTTGTGTTACTCACAGATGACTTATCTTTAGAAATGCAGTAGCATAGTCTGAAGATTGCAGTTGGTACATGGTGACAGCCATGAGAGTTACTGACTTCATATCCCTGAGAAGACATATGTCACAACAAACCCTGTTACACCAGTAAATGATGTATGAGGTTACCACAGCAACATGTCAATATTGGTCCTTTGTTTGTGCCTCCAGCCACAACTGCATCAACCTTTGTACATATGTCATGCAGTAAGAGGTGCATATGTTCAGTACATCATTATTTATTGACATCATACCTGATAACAAGCCAGTGAGATATCAGACTGCTAGATATGGTATGTGTAGTCGGGGTTATATTTGAGGACAAAACCTGGACATTCTGTTGTAGTGTGTACAGTACTGAGGTCTATGTACTTATGGTGATTGTTGGCAGAGTGTGTATTGCGTATATGTACCTTGGCCTGTGTACCGACTGTGGTAGATGTCATTGTTCTTGATCCTGTTCTATCTGATGTTGCATGCTGCTCCAGTTTATGGTACCCTATAGGTGTAGATGTTTGTAAGGCCAAACTCACACATATCCTACACCACAGTCAGGCATCAGAATACACTGTGTATTGGCCCAGTATATATAGGGTTAGTGTGTGAGTGGCACATATGAGGATGGTGTTGATCAGACATTCCATATACTGTAATATTAAGCACACGTACCATATGTGGCTATGGCTGTGTTCAGATTGGTTGTCGGTATGCGCTTTCACACAGGTGTCTGTTACTCCATGCTGCTACATGCCTGTAGAGCCTGCTATATTTGAAGGTACATGTGTATTCCCCCCATAAGAAATGTAAGCCAGTGTTGTGGCAGTCTGCCTGTAGTTTGCACAGTGCTTTATGCCATGCCAAGCAGCTCAGTGTACTTACCCAGTGTGATGTTATGTCCAGATATTTGTCATATGTACTGCTGCTGGGCCACCATAACTGTTGTGTATTTCTGACAAAGCAGTGGAATGCTGTACAGATAATATGTCACTAACTTGTGGGTAGTATGTGGGCTTGTGACCTCTGCTCCTCCAGTTATTATGTGTCAGGACAGACATAAATGTGTGAATGCATAAACTGTGTCAGCATATGTATTCCTGTAATTACATGATATATCCATTTACATAGCTATTAACATCCACTTTGTCAGGCTTGGTCCACACGTCTTGCACTAAGGGGTTCTGTGTACAACTCTGGACTGACCAGAGTGTGTCAGACTGCCCACATTTATTGGTCATAGCTCTGCTGTATTCCACAGGACCATTATTGTGATATCTGTGGTACTGTACTATGATGATCTTAGGATGTCTGTCAGTAGCTGATAGCGTACATGTCAGTATCAGATGTGACTTCACACACACATTTCTGTTAAGACAACCCCTGTTAGAGTAGAGACAATCTACATTTATACCTGCAATACTTACATGACATTCCCTTGCACTAAGAGGTTACGACTATTGATGCTGGGGTATGACTCCGCTACATGTTCTGGACATATGTTAAACATATATCTATATATATCCATATATATATATATATATATATATATATATATATATATATATATATATATATATATATATATATATATATATATATATATATATATATATATACATATATCTATATAAACATATACATATATGCATACATATATGGATATATATATATATAACTATATATATATATACATATACATATATATATATATATATATATATATATATACACACACACACAAACACGGTGGTGCTGCGGTAGCATTGTCGCCTCACAGTAAGACGTTGTCCTGTTGGATTCTCAGCTAGAGCGTCTTCTGTGTGGAGACATGCATGAATGGGCGATCCGTTGAAGGTTGTGCGTCAGGGCTGGCAACTCGGCACATAAAAATCTACTGCCAATCATTAGCAGACAGGAGTTCTGCTGTGGCGACCCCTGACCGGGAAAAGCCGAAAGATACATACATACATAAATATATATATATATATATATATATATATATATATATATATATATATATATATATATATATATATACATATATATATATATATATATATATATACATATATATATATATATATATATATATATATATATATATATATATATATATATATACAGATAGATCTATATATGACCATATATATAATGCAATATAGAGATGTATATAAATACATGTATATGAATATATATGTGTATGTACATGTACACATATCTACATATGTATATATATATATATATATATATATATATATATATATATACATATCCTTATGCGTAAACATGACTGTTGTATATACCTTCCCAGAAGTATCACACTGTATTTATCTGATATTTGTATATTTAGATATAACAACATATGTGATTCAATAGTAATATCACTATGAAGTATTACGCCATTCTAGAAGTCAGCAGTTGGTCAATACTATTCAGCATGTGTATCGACAGATATATTAGAAAACCAACTGTCTTCACAGCTGTGATGGTTTAGTGGTAAACTGATGTAAATATAGTGTACAGGGTCTTGAGTTCAAGACCTGTAAAGGCTGTTTATTTTGTTGCTGGGCAGAACAAGGGCTGTTGGATACAGAGTGTTTAAGGCAGTTTTGAGTAGCCTTAAGCAGGTGCATGGGTTTGAGTGACGGTAAGTGCTGCTAATGTACGCTTAAATGTACAGGTGATTACACCATGTAGGCTTCACTTACCAGTGTACGGATCTGCTACTGCAGCAATGCCAAAACCTTATAAGGATGACTCAGCCATGGTAACCAGTGCTCACATTCTGGTCTGATAAAATAGCAGGGTAATGACATCTTTAATAAGTGTATTTAATGCCATGTACATAACATGCATCTATGTGCTGTCATTACAGTAGCAAGGGGTGTGATTCTACTGCCTGGGACACCAGAGTATATATGGCTTGTACATCACTCTTTTCCATTTGGATATGTTACATACATGGGTAGTATCTCAAGTTATATTCAGTCACAGTGGCATGTAGTGTATCATTACGGTACAACTGTTGACAGGGCTTTCACATGTAAGAGTCGATTGCAGAATGTAGTACTGGAACCAAACACCCCTGCATGCAAAGATGAACTCTGAGTCCTCACTGTCATGCTCCTGGTGTGTGAGCTGTGTCTCATTAAATATTTCCTACTGGATATTGATCTGACATGTGGAAAATAACTGTAGACTACTGTGTGTATAGCACATGTCAGTGACAGCTGCTGTCATATAGTAATGGCATACCTATCGGTGTCAAACGTCTATCTGTCAACACATTCATCCTAATTCATAGCTAGTTGGCTAGTTGATGTCTGTCTGTCCTCTGTACAGATGTGCAGATGTCAGATATCCATCTTGGCTACTTACAGGCAATCTATTCCTGACTGACATTGGCATGTCTGCCCAGCTGTGTTAAGAATGCCACAGCTAGGAATCCACACCATGTATGCACCACATGCCATGGATACCTCAACTACACTACCACAGTCAACAGAACATGCTTGGGTGCGGGTCTCCAAGACAGACACTGACCATGTTATGTAATACATGTTGCATACATGTCAACTGGAGCACCTCATTGGACCTCTGCAAGAGGCAACCAGATGATTGGCTGTTGCATGTAACTTTCACCCTGAGGATCACCCCTGTTGTATCTATTGATAGATGGCCTGCTAGCACATTTCAGGTGGCATGATGCCACTGTCCACACATCCCCTATACTTCCCATCTCTCCATGGACAGTGACCTGGTACACACCTACGAACACCTGCACCGATGGACCCCAGTACTGACAAATGTGTACGCGTGCATTACTGAGAATATCAGTATCTGTGTGTTAGTAGACTTGTAGGTGAGAATACCCTGAGGCCCTTCACACCCACCACAACCCCCCATTGCAATAGTTAGATGTGGCTGCTGCTGTACCAGGCATTATATGTACCTTGTTACATTCTTCTCCCTAAGGGCTACCTGGGGCTTGCAGTACCAGCGCGACACTGTTGTAAAATGGTTTGATAGGCATGGGATACCCACTAATTTCTGGAAAGTGTATGTATGTGTGCATGTGTGTATATTTGTGGGGTACAGCATTCTGAGGCCACAGCCTCCTAATACAATACACCTTGCCACACAGTATTAGGGATAGTGATGCTGCTGACCGTAGGAGGGCCATGACAAATGCATCACCCTACTATCCCTGTGGCATGTGCATTAGATGCATATCCCTGTAGTAACACTCTTTGGATAGACAAGGGGTTGTATTGCAGTAATGGTCAATGTGTGATGGTGGGTATGTCAGGGAGTTATCATGGGTTTCAGAGTGTACAATATCCAATGTGGGGTGTGGGTGCTGGGTGTACTGTCTTTATACCATGGTACCCGGGTACATGTCCCATGTTCCACTGTATGGGGACCACTGTCACCATCAGCCATACAGGTAACTGATAACACTATCCAGCCCAGTTATGCATGTGCTGTGTGCAACTTATCTGTAACAAAGTGGACACACTGACAAGCTTGTTAGCACTGATAAGCCCAGGTCTCTCAGATGTGTGTGTGACTGTTATGTGTTTGTCAATGTGTATATGGCAGTATGTCACACTATGTACTGTCCATAAAGAACCAGTACATCCCCCATTATCATACTGTACAGGCCTGGGGATGTTCTTCACATAACATGTAACCTGGAATACACCTCATCCTAACAGCTGTGTGGTGTGTGCAATTAAGGCCACACACATCAGTAGCACTACATACCTAAGTAAGGGTTCTAGTCCCAGTGTTGCCAAGTAAGAGTGTGTGTGATGTGAAGGAATCTACTTCTTTTTGCAGAATATACATGTCCCAGGAGGTCATCTGTCTGAGATCTGCCTGTCATATGCTAACATTTCACAGGTATCATCCTGTGGAAATACATTCCATCACAACTAGTGGTAAATGTGTAAATGGCCTCTTCCCCACTGTATAGTTGTACAGCAATACTGGGGTTGGTATATATAGCTGAGTGTGCCTCTTGTGGACACAACCGCCATCATTGCAGTTACTGTTGAGTGTATTCCCCCACATAGCTGACCTACTCTACAGTTCATGTTAACAGGTTAAGTAGTTGTCTATCACACTATCTGCAGTTCTACAGCACCTCTCACCCTCCAAAGGGTAGGGCTGTGCCACCCTCACCAGCACACCTATGTTTACCAAGGTGAGGATTGCACTACATTGGGGAATGGGACATATACCCTGCCAGTAGCATCATCAATAACATTAAACTAGCGGACTGCTTATTTCCAAATGTGTTATTGTGCCTATTCTGTCTTGGTGCAATTACATAGGCTACAATGTTTTCCTTGCACAGGTACATACAGCCATGTGTACAGTATTCTCTCAGTATTGCATCAACACCAAAGCCTCTGCATGTGTTATACACAAACTTGTAGTGTGTAAAACTCAGTACACTTACCATTGTCCACTGTAGAAGGGCTGCTGACATCAGCCACCATGCACTCACCTGTATATACCAGCCCCAGACCTATCAGCCATGTGCCACATGCAGTAACTGTTATACAGACCTGTGACATGTGTTCACCTGTACCCAGGATATGGCATAGCCAAGGTTTCAGCACAGTGCCATACCCCTTGTAAGATACAACAGCAGACCATCCTCCTGCTGACATATGGACACCTACAACACCAATGGAATACATTATGGAGACCACAATCACTCAGTGTTAATAACAGCTATAATGCATCATGGCTGGACAGCTACACTTCCTGACATGTAAACATTAAACTTTACTGCTGTCAACATGTTACACAGCATTACATTGATACACCATAGTGCAGTTACCCTGTGCATCAGAACCATATTATCCTGCATCAATGTTATGGATGACAGGGATGTGGCATGGGTATCATCATACGTATAGGGTGTGTTGTTGGTTTGCCAGACACCTAGGCTGAGCCATACATTTGACACCATGTGTGTGAGTGAGGGGGTTTAATTATTAATTTGGCCGAGGTGATGTGGTGTGTGTAGGTATGGGGTTGCCCTAGCTGTGTTTGTATTGTGTGTGAGTATAGATGCACACAATTCTGCCATGTGGCTGCCCTATACGGGTGTTTGTTGGACAGCTGCAGACCGTACCTGGAAGGGTGTGCAGTTCATCATCTCCAACCAAGGACACAAGAACTTTGCCTGCCAGGGGTTCCACAGGCACCACCAGGTAAAAGCCACGATATGGTACTCTCCCCAGGTGATGACATATATCTGCTGGATCCGGGTCCCTCCTGAGACTGGCCAGGGCTATGTGCACATAGCCTGCTGTGGTGTGGTGTGGACGGCACCCACCCTGCAGTGCTGGGGCTGATACTGCCACTATGAGAGTGGCTCTGTGTTCTGTCACATCCACGTTGACCTCCAGCTGTTGGTGCTGCTGGCCTATGTCCATGTGGCCATTGCACCACTTCCGCCATATGCTCGAGCATGGACATTCTATGGTCGAGGATTCCCACCATCTCACCCAACCATCTATCCATGACCTCGGAAAAATAACTGAGGGCACCTGCAAGATCACGGATGTTGTCAGTAATAGCTGAATGAGTAGCCCTCTGCAGCCTCAGAGACTGTCTGGGGTACTGTTCCATATGTGCCTGCATAATCATGACAACTTGAAACATGTGTCTGGTGGTACCAAATGTGGCACTTCTGCCAGGGGCATGATGGTCAAAAGCCCTCCAATGAGTACCCCTGTACATCTGCCTATGTGGTACCCCACTGGACATCCGGCTATGGATGATGTGTCCAGACACACGTGCCATAGATACCACACAGTCCTGTCCCATGCCACCAACCGCCAACTGTCCCTCAGTTATGGCCACTGGTGATGGGGTATGTATAGGCATTGTGACTGTATGGGGATGGGGTAGATAACAGTGGGATGTCAAACGATGGTGCAGCTTCAGCCCCTGACAACCCTGCCTGTGTCTCAACACACCTATCATCATTTTAAGTGCCTGTATGGACACCAACATCAGATTGCCTGCAGGATGGACCATGACTCACCTTGCCACCTGTGAGGGGAAAACAAGAAATGCACTTTAAGACCTGTACGTCATTGCTTAACAGTACACACACACACACACACTCACACACACACACACACACACACACACACACACACACACACACACACACACACACACACCCTGACATTCCACCATACTACTTACCTGTCCCTGAGTTTGCAGAATGTCCCTAGTTTTTTTTCTTAAGTTCTCCAGCCTGCATCAATCTTAAATAATTACAGTCAATAATACCAATCATTAACGTATCATTCTTCTAATTGCTTAGAAAAGTGATCAGAAAACATGACCTGTTACTCCATTACCTCTTTAACTTGATTGGAGTAGTTTTTTCAGAGACTCCCTGATGTCATCCAGTGTTCACCCTGGTTTTATCCAGATGTCTTTAGCATGGGCCCCATATGTTATGGGCTACTACAGTCAATCAATAATGTCATGCACTGGAGTGCCATATGTAACTATTGTTCAGTAGATGCAAGATCTGTTGCTCTATTAACGTTTTATGTGTACTACAGTAATATTTGGAAACACTCTCTGGTGTTGTCCAGTAATTCCCCACTGCATCTTTAGTGCTGCATACATGGGTATTCTTTCACCTTTCTTCTGATTGCAATTAAAACAGTATCCCTGGTGTCTAGTTTTCCCTCTGCAGACTTCATTATACTATCAGCTGTCCTGAGATTACATATCAGGAAAGTATTCCTGGTGTCTCATGTGTTTGTCCATGTCCATGTCCATGTACTGCATGATTTCAAAGGGAAGTTGAGAGGTATGAACAACCCCATACTCGCACATGTGCATACATGGACACATACACAAACATACACACATGCATTCTACATACATCAACCCCCCGCCACTCCACCAGATAGAACTTACAGACAAATTAACCCCCCACACACACACACACACACACATACACTGACAAGTGAGGTTGCACAAAGATATTACACACAGAGCTCTCAATACCCATCTGTCAACATGCATGACATATGGCACTCAACAGCATGCACTGCAGCTATAGTTAATCCCTGCTAGCAATATTATACATCTCTGTGATGCATGAGTTGTGTTAGTAGGTGATGTCCATTCCCCTGGAACACACTGCACTCATGTACACAGTATTTCTGTGCACCTGTTCGGCACCCTGGCATGTACTGTGCACCATACCTCACAGGTGTACACACCATTGCTGAATGTGTATATATGTGTCAGTTATGTTTGCTCTGTTGCACACAGCTCCTATGTGTTTGTCCTACACATAACTGGGATGATATGTGGACAGATGTCATTTGTGGAATGCCTGATGTCTGATTTACAGATCTCATCATCAGCGGTGCATGTATGGCCAATAAAATACGATTACACTGACAACCTTCATACCTTACTATGGCTATGGGGAGTGTACACATCCTTATTGATATGTTGCCCTCTTCCATGATATGCCATGGGGCCACATTACTGCATATGTTAACAGTACATGAACCTGATATGTGATATATGACCTGTGCAATTAAATGCAGTGTTAAACAAATGTGTTAGTTGTGCAGATGCTGATTGAGATGCATACACTTTTGTAGGTGTGCATGCCCTTATCATGATGGTTTGTTGCACCGACTGTTATGTGTGCTACAGCAGTCACTATTCCTGGCAGGGGTATACTAGCATGGGCCATCTGCATTTGCCAGTATTTGGTCACTTTGCCCTACAAATATCACCCAACTCTGCATGATTGCAAGGACAGCTCATGCGCATATCCCTTGGAGGTCACACAGTGCCATCACTACTGCTGTGGAGTCAGGGTTATGTCTGCCACAATTCTTGACCTTGACTGTGTGAAGATGGAGCCATTCATAGCATGCTTTGGATCTCTGTTTCAGTGCACTGTTGTGTTTCATGATGACACCCCCGTCCCCACCTTCAGCCTTTTTGCCAATGCTTGACAACTATGGCCTACACATGTGTGTCATTTTGCAGTGACCCAGACTCTGAATACAATGTGTACTGGCCTAGTATCTGCTAATGAATGGCAAACATACAGGTGTACACTGGCACCGGCAAGGTACAGATGGGGATGGTGGGACTGAGGTGGGGTGAGGTGTTGGTTGTGCAACACATGTATCTTAATTGATACTGTCTGCAGGTTTCCAACGTGGTCTTGGTACACTAGTACATATTGCAATGCATGCCTTTTGGGGACCTTTGCTGTTATGCATACACTACCTGTAGAAAGGCCTGGCTGATGTTTTCTGTGGAACAACTGTCCCATCTGATTACCCTAACCTATGGGCCACACTTATGCAGAGTCTAGGCAATTGCCACCACAGGTACTGCACTGCCAGTACTTACTAGACATTCCTGCAACTCTCTCAGTGTTGTGGCATGTTGCTAGGCAGCGTACATGACCAGTTTGCAACATGTGTCGTCATCTGTCTTCGATGGCCATCTGTTTATTTTCCACTGGATGGCCATCTGTTTATTTTCTACATTAATCCTGTTCCATACATCATCGCCAGATACATGACTGTCTGCACTGTTTGCTATGGTATATACAATGATGAGGTAAGGCTACATGTCCAACTTGTGGGTGCTATCTGTTGAGTATGAGATCCATTCCATGGCTTGTAAGTTGTGTGCAAGTCATGGCTGCCTCTGTTGCAGGTAAATGGGCACATTTGATGGCCAAACATCTTGGACAGCAGATCATTTATTGGTGTGACATTGAGGACTCATACTTGCTGGAAGGTCCATACTCATGAAGAATGCATGCTGTCAGTACCTCAAAAGCTGCTTTCATAATATGTTATCTGGAGTGTATGCACACATATGCTTCCAGTGTT